>NC_064290.1:42836673-42850347 GCF_019186545.1 Solanum stenotomum
ACATATGTTTACTTGATGAAAAATAAAAGTGATGCTTTTGAAAATTTCAAAACTTATCTCCATGAGGTTGAAAATCAGTTTGGAAGAAAAATAAAAAGAATTAGAAGTGATAGAGGCTGTGAATATGAGTCAAATGAGTTTAATTCTTTTGTTAGATCATTGGGAATAATTCATGAAACTACTCCTCTTTATTCTCCTTCATCTAATGGAGTAGTGGAAAGGAAAAATAGAACTTTGGTTGAATTGACTAATGCCATGCTTATTGAGTCACATGCACCTTTAAATTTTTGGGGTGAAGCTATTTTAACTGCTTGTTATGTGTTGAATCGTGTGCCTCATAAAAAATATAAATCGACACCTTTTGAATTATGGAAAGGTTACAAGTCAAGTTTGGGATATCTAAGAGTTTGGAGTTGTCTAGCCTTTGTGAGGCTAATGGATCCCAAGATTATAAAATTGGGTAAGAAAGTTACTACTTGTGTTTTTCTTGGTTATGCTTCAAATAGTACATCCTATAGTTTTTTAATCTTGAAGATAATATTGTGATAGAATCAGGTAATGCTATTTTTCATGAAAATAAGTTTCCTTTTGATTCTAAAAATAGTGGGGGTCAAAAGATTGAACAAAATATTTTGTCACTACCTAGTTCTTCTACTTCTACTTTAAAAAATAAAGAAATTGATGATTTTGAGTTAAGAAGAAGTAAAAGAACTAGAGTAGAAAAAGATTTTGGTCCTGATTTTTATGTGTTTAATGTTGGAGATGACCCTCTCACTTTGAAAGAAGCATTATCTTCACATGATTTTATATTTTGGTAAGGGGCTGTAAATGATGAAATGAAATCACTGATTTCTAATAAAACTTGGAAGTTAGTTGATTTACCACCGGGTTGTAAAACTATTGGTTGCAAATGGGTCTTAAGAAAAAAGTTGAAACCGGATGGATCTATTGATAAATACAAGGCTAGGCTAGTTGCAAAAGGTTTTAAACAACTAGAAGGCCTAGAATTTTTTGATACGTTTTCATCGGTAACAAGAATTACATCCATAAGACTTTTAATTGCTATGGCTGCAATTTTTGATTTGCAAATTCATCAAATGGATGTAAAAACTGTTTTTTTAAATGGAAACCTAAATGAGAAAATTTATATGGATCAACCTGAGTCTTTTGTTGAAGCAGGCCAAGAAAGCAAAGTATGTAAACTTATTAAATCCCTATATGGCTTGAAACAGGCACCTAAGCAATGGCATGAAAAGTTTGATTTTTGCATGATTGAAAATGGTTTTAAAACAAATGAGTGTGATAAGTGCATATATCATAAGTCTTGGAATAATTCACATGTGATTATTTGCCTATATGTTGATGATTTGTTGATCTTTGGCTCTAACATGAATGTTATTGATGATGCTAAGAATATTCTTAGAAGCCATTTTGATATGAAAGATCTTGGTGAGGCAAATGTTATTCTTGGAATAAAAATTACAAGAACATGTGATGGAATTTTCCTTGACCAGTCACATTATGTTGAGAAAATTTTGAAAAAATATAACTTTCTTGATTGCAAGCATGTTGCAACTCCTTTTGATTCAAGTGTTCACTTATTTCCTATTGAAAGTAAAAATGATGTAAAAATCAAAAGGAATATGCTAGCATAATCGGAAGTTTGAGGTATGTGACTGATTGCACTAGGCCTGATATTGCATATGCAGTAGGAGTACTTGGCAGGTTTACAAGCAAGCCAGGTAATGAACATTGGCATGCTATAACAAGAGTTATGAGATATTTAATTGGAACAAAAAATTATGGTTTGTTCTATAAAAAATATCCTGCTATACTTGAAGGCTTTTGTGATGCAGATTGGAACACTTTATCAGGTGATTCGTGTTCTACCACTGGTTATGTCTTTACTTTAGGTGGTTGTGCTATTTGTTGGAGATCAAAAAAGCAAACTATAATTGCTAACTCTACCATGGAGGCTAAACTAATTGCTTTAGCTTCAGCTAGTGAGGAAGCGAATTGATTAAGAGATTTATTGTTTCAAATACTTTATTTTGAAAAACCAATTCCTCTTAGTTTAATTCATTGTGATAGCACCGCTGCGATTGGTAGAGTTCAAAATCGTTATTACAACGGTAAATCCAGACCTATAAGGAGGAAACACAGTAATGTAAGATCATATTTGACAAATGGTACCATTAATGTTGATTATGTCAAATCTTGTGATAATCTTGCAGATCCTCTTACTAAGGCCTTAACAAGAGAAAAGGTCTGGAGCACATCGAAAGGGATGTGATTGAAACCTACAAATCCTTGAGTCATATATGAGGAAACCCAACCTGGGGACTAGAGATCCTATAACCAGGTTCAAAGGGAAAAACTAATCATCTGATGACTTGTTGTGAAAAATGCACTATCTTTTTATTCCCTCCCTATGAGGTGAGTGCATTGTTTCCTGTAGTGATTTGTGAAGGTTGAGTTGACAAAACTCTTAATGAATGTCTGTAGCCCGTATGGGTGGAGTGTTAAGCTTACAGGAGCACTCTCAATAGATTTCACCTATGTGATGTGTGGAAAGTAGGTTGCTTCCTATGAGAGTTTGGCTTATTCTCAAAAGCACTCATGAAACTGGGATAGCACATGGCCATAACGTGCTGGCTTTAAAGCTCATGTCAACACCTTGATTATTATGTGTGAGCAGTGATATTTTATTTCCCTTAAGAGGTCATAGTTCAAGTCTGAGACCACTATGACTCTGGAGTAAAAGTTACTGTTTCACTAAGTGGAGGTTCAATGCAGAGCACACCTTCATTATGCATAGTAGTCTTCCTTCAGCTGATGGACTCTTTTATCTAATATTAAAATGAGTGGGGGATAGTTGATTTATTAGCATTTTAATATTAATATTTTTAATTTATTAATTTGCTTTATTTTGGAGTTAGAAAGAATGATGAATGTTTCAGCAGTTAGTGGACAATTATCATTGCTGGAACGTTAGGCATTAGTGCCTAATTACTCATTTCTGTTAATCAATTTGCATAGGCATTATTGGCCATTATGTGATGGTTACAATATTGTTATTGCCGTTGTATTATTCTTGGCAGAATGAGTAGTGGTCAACTATGACCATTACTTCTCCATTATCTCACTCTTTATTCTTCCATTATTCTTTGTAACCTATGTAACATATGTAACCTCTAGGTCATTTATCTTCACTATTTACTATACCATTATCTTCCTATTCATTGCTTGGAAGACTTCTTGTAGTATAAATAGTGGTGGTCTTCATTTGGTTTGTTACACATAACACACAAGAAAATATAGAGTGCATAAGATTTGTCAAAAAAAGAGTTCTTATTAGTTGAAGGGAGGTGTTTCTTTTGTAGAGCTTTGGACTCAACTTTTGTCCAGAGTTGTTGAGCTATATTTTGTGATTAGACTGTTGTATCCTGGAGGGGACAAGTCAAGAAGGACTACTGCTGGACCGGTGAAAACATTTGCTGCAGTGGGCTTGAATCTCCTTAAAGAGAGCGAGATATCCGTGCCTCAGCCTAAAGAGATTTATTTTCTTCATATTTATTTTCAATTGTAATCTTGTATTTTTGTTATTTTGTAAGTTTTCACTATCAATGTGTATTTTTTTCTTTGATATCAAGTTTAGTTTTGATCAAATGAACTTTCAACATTAAATAGTCATTTTCATTTGTAAGTATGTTTGGCCAATTTTTTTAGAGGAAAAAAGTGTTTATTTATTTATTTATAAGAATTATTTATTTTTAAAACTTGAGGTGTTTAATTACGCTTTTGGGCGAAAATATTTTTTTAAAAAGAGTAGCAGAAGCAGGTTTTCCATAAAATTGTACATTTCCCCTTTAATGGACTAGTCTTTATCTTTTGTCATTCAGATAAATTGATCTTTAATCTTGCCCATTAGCAATCAAACTTACACCTAATGATGCATAAGTTTTTTTAGAAATAGAAGACATGACTGGGTATAACTTGTGAAATATTATGACATGAGAATATAAATTTGCCCTACCAAAAAAGTTATTTGTTATGAGAGGCAAAAATTACAGACCAACACAAAATAAGGGCAAAAGTGCAAACTCCTGCAGTTTTTCAAAAGCTAGAGAAAAAAAAATCCCCCAAAATCACTTTTTCGGAAAACACTTTTGAGAAAATATACTTGAAATAATTTTTAAAATTTTGGTCGAACACTTACTATTGTTCAAAATTACTTTTTAATTTGATAAGTCAAACACAAATTGCTTCCCACAAAAGAAAAATATTTTCAAAATAAGCAAATTTTAGAAATTTGACAAACTAAGCATTAAAACTTTGCACTTAAAACATAAAATTTTGAGTTTTGAAGTTTAGCAAGGTCACAATAGTTAAGGGAAAATTATGGAAAATGGGAAAAATGTCAACATATTCATGGAAAATAGCTATAGTTTTAAAAAGTTGCAAAAAATCACTATATGTTGTTATTATAGCAAACTCTCTCTCTCTGTCTCCCTCTCCCTCTATGAAGAAATCTATTCAAATGTATTATGTATCAATTGTATTCAATCAAATATAGGTGAGAGTTTTGTAATTTATATCAATTGTATTTGAAAAACTATATTTGTATTTTTGTATCAATTGTATTTGTACTCATACAAATACAATATGCATTCATCCTCTCTGTCAAATGTATTACGTATCAATTGCATTCAATCACAGAGAGGATGAATCAGTTGCATTCGTTATATTTCGAATACATTGATACATAATACAAAATAGTTATGCACTAAAAAAATACATAATACAATGCAAAATAAATATAAAATACAATCTTCTCTCCTCCCTCTCTCGATCTCACTTATCTCTCACCTCCTAATGTGTATTCATTTTAATACAAATTAGTTGTATTTGTATTTTTTTTCTCCAAAATCCACAAAAAAAGACAAAAATACAAATGCACAACAAATCAAAATATTGTTGCGAATTGTAATTAGGTATATTGTAGCTATGGAGTCCTATTTAAGGCCTAATGGTTGTTGTTTTTGAAAGTTTCCCATATATTAAGGACAATTTGACCTAATAGGTAGATTGAGAGACAAATTTGAATAATTTCTAATAGGTTAAGGACAATTTTTAACCAATGAGTGGAAGGAGGAACAAATTTGATCTTAACGGATGAAAAGAGATCATTCTTGAATCATTACTAATGCATATGGAGACATTTAATGAGATGAGTAGGATATTAAGCTTCGAATAGAATTACAACTAAATATAATATAAACTTTATCGAATAGAATTACAACTAAATATAATATAAACTTTATCTTAAACTTAATTCTAAAATATACGCTATCCCACGTACTCCCTTTATCCCTAATTACTTGTCCACTTTTCTTTTTTTTAGTTGTTCCTAATTACTTGTCTATTTTGACAAATCAAGAAGGGACAATTTCTTTTTACCTATTATACCCTCAATTAATTACTTTGAAAAAACTAAAACTTCTTGAAAATCTTAAGTTTTAAATTCATGCATTTCATAATTAATAGGGGTAAAATGGTAAACTCACTATGTTAATAAATATTTTCTTAATAGGTGTGTTAATTCAAAAGTTGATAAATAATTAGAGACGGGGAGTACCAAACAACTCCTTATTGCATGAATTCATTGGACATCAACATCACAGAGATATTTTGGAGATCAGTTAATTAAAGCTAAGCCATAAATGTGTCATACAACTGCCTAAGAGGAAAAAGAAGGAATTTCCACGTGAACTATCGTTGTTTGGCTTTATTATTTTTGTAGAAAACGCGTAATATTTTGATTTCAATCAATTTTATTTGGTGGAAGATGGTATGGAAACCCATTAAATCTCTATCTATTATATAAATAAAAAATATCTGTCATCTTTTAGCCTAGATGGATAGGCACAAACGCAAGAAGTAATGTCATTGGCTGAGACTCTGTTGTAATGGAGGAGGTACGCACCAACCACAACAGGTTCTGCAGAGTTATAGCTTTACCCAATTTGTCATTTTCATTTTACGGACACTCTCAGTCTCACATGGAATCTGGTCCCAAGTTTGTTAACATCAAAACTTCAGAGACAGCTCAAAATAATACCTACGTGCAAGTTTAAGGTTAGGTTAGCGTAAAAAGCTTTGAGGAAAATATATTAATCCCTCCGTTCACTTTTAGTTGTTATGTTGCGTTTTTCTAAAGTTTTTTTTTTTTACTTTACTAAACCTTCCCTCAAGTCAAAAAAAAAAAAACAAATTAAAACAGAGTACTAAGTAACATTTTATTTGGAATATATAATCGTCACTTAAAAAAATTTCAGAGTGATGAAATCAAATCCAACCATACGAATTAATCATTTCAGATGAAAACTCTGCATAAAATTCAAAAGTTATTAATTCTCATAATATATAGTTCATCCAAAGTGTCCAAAGATCTTAACTAGTCACACATTAAACATGTATTTATACTTTATTACTCTTATTTTAGAAATGGGAGTTTGGGAGGACCAACATTGTATTAAAAAGTTGGACTAAAAGCTATAGAAATTGTACATTGAGGCCCACCAAAAAGATGAACTATTCTTTTTTTCTACTTTCCATTCTCCCCTTTTACTCTCTTTAGTTNTTAAATAATCACACATTAAACATGTATTTATACTTTATCTATATAGATGTGCCAGTAAAATGGATAAAAATAGTACTACATGATGAGTAAATAGAAAGAAAAATGGTCCAATGCGTCCAAAAACAGACAACTAAAAAAGAACAAAATATGATGTTATAACAAACAAAATGAAGATCCATATATGGGTACAGTCCATAGATATCAGTAACTTTAAACCGCTAGACCAGCGGTATACTTAACTCCCGTAGGAGGCAGCCATGAGTTTCCCAAAAGGAACTGAGAAACGGTAAAATTATTTGCCTGTGATGAATCATTGAGCAAATGAAAACCAGGCCAATTAACTCTACCGCCCAAACCAGCGCCAGGCCCATAATTTTGGTACTCTGCATAATACAATGTGTCAAGTGAAATATTTCCGTTCCATTCTAACCAACCTTGAGGTCTAATTACATTACTCATGTAAGATTGCATGATCACAGTTCGCGAATACGTCTTCCATGGTCTTCCAAGATACGTATACGTAGAATTGAGAGAAGCTAATAGATCCGGTTCACCAGATATGTTGGAAAATTGGATAGTGAAACCTGTTGTTTCAGCAATTTCCTTTCGACCTTGGGCTGTAATTGTGTTTTTTTGTTGTGACAGTCCTTTTCGTGCTAATATTTGACAGTTTTGGAAAACGGCTGTACCGTCTCCGAAAATGAAATCTACTGTGCCAGTAATAGTACAGTCCCTGTAGAATTGTCGCATCGAGTGGGCGTAGAGAGTGTCTTGGTAGCCCCTCACCGCGCATCGGAACAAGACGGATAAGTCAGAGTCGGACCGAAATGCAACTGCTTGGTGTTTTTCGGGTCCTGCTGTGTTCTCAAATGTTATGTCCCGTGCTATGAATCCTTGACCTTTTACCGCTGCATTCAGTGACAGAATCAGAAATCTTTTGACTAAGGTCATACTAAATAGGGAAAAATAACAAATATACCTTCGAACTATCGTAAATTGTATGCAAATATCATATGTCATACTTTAAGGACATTGGTGTCCCTGTCGTTCAAAAACTAGAGCATATATGTCCTTCACTCTAACGGAATACTAAATATGGACATGTGACGCAATCTTAGTCCAATATTTAATAAATGTCGGGTCAGTGGATAAAATTATAACATGTATATGTTCGTTACTATAAAAGGTATATATGCTCTAGTTTTTAGACGGTAAAAGCATCAATGTCTCAAAAATATTACAAAGATTACCTGCATATCATTTACTATTTTCATTATTGTTATTCGATAATTTTCGTATATATATACTTACTGTATAATTTTTCTACTAAAAAAATTCAACTCAACTCGATGACTTAAAAAAGAGATCTGCGCTGGCTGTATTATATGCAATTATATGCACATATGATACAGGAGCACCGACATTTTAATTAGGTACGTAACTTGGGATGAATCAAATCATTTTCGAAATTTGCATTTGTCTTATAGTAACTAGCTAGTAGGGGTTGAATGTTGATAGTTGATAAGAGTTAGACACGTAATAATAATTTAGGAATTAAATTTATGAATTATTTTAGGGAGCTCATTATTTTATGTAATTCTTATTTTTTTATTTTTTTCTGAATAATTATTTCACTTTATTTCTGTTTGGCCATGATATTCTAGATTCAACCAAAACCCTTGTTTTCACTTTTTTTTTTCATTTTAAATTTATTTTGTTTTTAAATAAATCCTAATATTTTTTTATTTTCATAAAATAACATTATTTAAATTATATTTTATATCCTTTTAAATAATAGATTTAAATTTTAAATATTATCTTTAAAAGTNTAGCTTCTAAGAAATGTCACATCATCATTTACATATCCAACTTTATATATATAAAGAGTTAAATAAGCAAAAATAAGTGATTTAAGAAAATTATATAAATAACATTAGTGATCAGATGAAGATTAAGAAAAAATGTCAAATAAATTAGTAGTATTGATGATGATAAAAGTTAGCATCTCGTAAGTTTCCGGAAGAAAGACGCAGGGACATGCTCTATGTCCACTGATTCTGTTTAGTACAGTATAGGAAGCCCTTGTTTGAGTGAGAGCTTCTAGAATGCCATTCATTTCGCAATAAAATAAATCATTTTTTCTATTATTTAAATTTTTAACATAAAATTTCCAATCTTTTAAAATAAAAATAAAAATAAAAATTGAGGCAATAATTATTTTAAAGAAAAATATAACCAAAATTGTCAGAAAAAATTGATAAAAATAAACAAGTATCTATTACTAAGAATGGTGTCACTACATTTTCTATTTTAACTTTATTGTTACATATGGATAGAAACTTTTAGAAGAAGAAATGATTCAAAAAATTAAAAATAATAATTCCTTAAATGGTGATTCATTTTCCATTTACATCTTTTCAATTAATTTTTAATGTATTATATATGGTTATGGATATTGGAATAATAATTTTATCTTTCCTTAATACCTTTGTTTTTGTGAAATGATAATTTTCTTTTCATTCGTACAACATATTCATTAATATATTAAATGTAATTATAATAAAACATGTTGTATTTAGTATGACAAAAGAATTCAAAATTTTAAAAAATTAAATAAATAATAATCCTAACTTCTAAGAAATGTCACAAATATATATATATATCTAAGAAAATGATATAAATTACATTAATGATGAAATGAAGATTAAGAAAAGAAGTAAAACAAATTAATAATAATATTGATGATGATAGGAGTTAAATAAATCATTTTTTATATTTTGTAAATTTTCAATATAAATTTTTCAGTCTTTGAAAATTAGAAAATGCTAAAAAAATAAAACTAAAACTAAAAATCGAGGCAACAATTATTTTAAGGAAAAAATAACAAAAAATGTCAGAAACATTGATAAGAATAAATAAGTATCTATTGCTAAGAAGGTATCAACCCACATTTTCTATTTCAGCTTTATTATTACATATAGATAGAAACTTTAAGATGAAGAATGATCCAAAAATTTTAAAAATTACAAATCAATTATGTAAAAATACATGTGTAATTCTTATAAAGTTATAATAACTAATTTCTTCAAATAAATAATTAAATGAAAGAAAAAAAAGTAATTAAGAAAATAATATAAATAACACTAATTATGAGATTAATAGCATTGATGAGGAAAGGAACTAAATATGATCATCTTTTTAAATTCTTTTTTAAGAAAATATATATAAACTTTAATTAAAGATAAATAAGAAAAAAAAACTTTAATTAAAGATACAAAAAATCAAGACAAAATAAAAGAAGAAAGAAATTAGAAGAATAATGAGGTTGAAAGAAACAATATCTAATTTTCTCTCTTTTCAAATCACAAAATAAATTTTTGCTTGTTCTCCTCCTAATTTGATACGAATTCCATAAATAGAATGATTTTTTCTCCAAATAATTTTTCTTACCCTTTGAAACACTAATTAGCCTCTTATAAATTTGTCAACCACAATGAATTTTCTCTCCTTGTAGGAGGAATAAACATTTTTTCAAAAAGTCTTTTATTTTGAAAAGAACTTTTTGTTACATAATCTCTTTCTTTACATCAATGTCTTCACAAGAATCATGAGATATTCTCTCTTTCTCTTTTGTTAAAAAAGTCACATGACCTAGAAATTTGATGGACATCTTAGCGACATAAGTTGATACCATATATTGATCATCATCGTCACAAGAAGAAGAGCCAAAGTGAAGAAATTTGTTCTTATTTGTTACAAATGGTCAACTATTTTTTTTATAGGCTAAATAATTATAAACAGTTATGAAAAATGAATAGTTTTTATCTTTTCATCTTCCATTTTCATTTACTTAAATCTATATTAGTGTATTGGATGTTATAAAGGGCATAACTAATCGGGTATAATATAAATACTTTTTTTAAAAAAATATAAATAAGAAATACAAAACAAAGATAAAATGACAAAAAAAGGAGAAAAAAGATGAATAGAAATACTAGTCATAGAGAGATGTCACATCAGATTGTCTATATTCAGCTTTATATATACATATATAGGTTCATGCCCTTAGATGTTATTTTATTACTTTAGCTGCCATCGACATTTTTGTAAATCTGATATCTACTTTGGAACATCTTATAATGTGGCATAGGCTGACAATTGAGATCATAAATTTAAAAATAATAAAATTTAATTTATTATAATACTAATATCAATATCATAAAGATATATATATATATCATTTAAAAAATATATAAAAAGTATTATAAATTGTAATAATTAATCGCTTTATTTTTTTTTAAAATCATATAACTAATTTGATTTACACTCCAAAATTCATAGGTGTCACATAATTTAGACATTAATTCTTCATTACTTAATATATGTAATTATATCAATGACATATAAATTGAAATAAAAAAAATTACATATTTTATTTGAAAATTACGTAATAGTACTATAAGGTATAATAATTAACAACTTAACATATTTTAAAATTTTAGTTGACTCTCCAAATTCCATATGTCTCATGTAATTGAGACAGAGAAAAACATATATTGGTTTAAAATTAATAAAAATATTATAAATTATAATAATTAACAACTTAAAATTTATAAAAAAATCCTTTAAAAAAATTTAGTTGTCTCTCCAAATTCAAAGGGTATTACAATAATTAAAACATAGAAATTAACATAGATTGGACTCCTGCTAACATTTATGTTTCCTTTTTAAAATTTTTTTCTTTTATACTTTATATAAATAAATTTTTTATGTAAAAAGTATTATAAATCATAATAATTAATAGCTTAAAATATTTGAAAACATATAAAAAGTTTTTGTTAACTTTCAAAATTTCATCTATACCACATAAATTGGGAGAAATATAGATGTATAGATATTTTAAGTTGCTAATGATTGTGAGTTATAGTACGTTTTATGTCATTTTCATATATATTACACGCTTTGTCCTGATTTATGTGATGCAAATGAAATTTCAAAAGTCAATGAATTTTTTATAAGTTTTTTTTTTTAAATTAACTTGTTATTTATTGTGATTTATAATATATTTACGTAAAACATACTCTAAATAAAAATAATTAGCAACTTAAAATATATAAAAACATACTAAAAAATTGATTAACTTCAAAGTTCATATGTACCACATAAATTAAAATAGAAACAGTAACATATAAAGGGATGATGTTTGGGAGGCTCTTCGTGATCGAACGGAACTTGGAATTCCCAGCGGTAACAACCACAACCATCGGTGCAAAGTGATATTGACGACGCGATTCCGAAATGTTTGTGTAGAAATGGAAGCTCAGACGATCATTGAAGTAGGAACATTATCTGAAGAGGAAGCATGGTTCCTTTTCAGTCAGAAAGTTGGTGATTTTGGCAACGATCCTTCTCTGATTGACATAGCAGAAGAGGTTGCCAAAGAATGCAAGGGGCTGCCGCTTGCAATTATTATACTTGCAGGAGCACTAAAGAGTAAAACCAAGCCTTCGTGGGAGGATGCCCTTATACAATTACGTGATGCAGAACCAAGAAATATCCCTGGAGTGCACGAAAAGGTGTATGAATCTCTGAGGCTAAGCTATGATCACTTGGGAGGAAATGATGCAAAGAACCTCTTTTTGCTTTGTTCTTTGTTCGAGGAAGATAGTGATATTCGGATTGAAGAATTGCTTAAGTATGGAATGGGGCTTGGCATCTTTTCAAGAATTAAAAATATACAAGGAGCAAGAAATAGGTTGTGTCTTCTGTTAGAAATATTGAAAGATGGTTTCTTGTTATCCCAAGGTTCAGAAAAAAATCATGTGAAAATGCATGATGTTGTCCGTGATGTGGCTATAAGTATTGCGTCTGAGGGAGAGCATAACTTTATGGTAAGTCACGATGTAAACTCGGAAGAGTTCCCAAGAAGAACTTCTTATGAGCATTTTAGTCACATGTCAATTGTTGCAAATAAATTTGATGAGCATCCTAGACCAATTATTTGCCCAAAACTGAAGCTTTTAATGTTGAAACTCCGTTTTGAAGATCCATTCAAACTACAGGACGATTTTTTTGATGAAATGAGTAACCTCAATGTCTTGAGCCTGAGGGGACACAGATTTGTGGAGTCCATTCTGCATTTTCCAGCATCCATTAGGAGGTTGTCAAGTCTGAGGACTCTGTGTCTGAGTGATTTAAGGTTGGATGACATATCCTTTATTGGGGAACTTGTCGAATTAGAAATTCTGAGCATAAGAGATTGTGAGTTAGATGAGCTGCCAGAGGAGATAGGAAAATTGACCAAGCTAATTAGGTTAGAGTTTTGGAATAAGAATAGAGCACTTAAAAGGATTTCAGCAGGGGTGTTATCAAAACTAGCTCAATTGGAGGAACTACATATTCTGGAAGTAGAAGATTTGAGTAATGTGATCTACAGTAACTTGGGCCTTTCCTCCAAGTTGAAACGGTACACTCTTAAAGTGGGTGGAGCTAATTATAGTGCTGATTACGACAAGAGTATTGGTTTAAAGGTCACGGAGACTGCCCCATTGGGTGATTGGATCTGCCACCTGTTGAAGGAGAGCGAATATGTAGTTTCATATGGAAAGGGCTCTAATAATGTGTTGACTGAGTTGCAGCTGAATGAATTTCAGAACGTGAAATATCTCTGCCTCTTTGCTTGTGATTTAGTGACACATTTATTGAAGACAACTGTAACAGGAGGAACTCCTGATACCATTCCTAAAAGTAAAGGAGAAGTAGAGAGGAGAAAGAAAAGAGAGAATTTGATAAATTTCTGATATCCCCTTCTGAATGCGATTACATCGTTTTAATAGTACTCCTTACAGACAACGGATAGTACTACAGCTGTCATATTCCTAACAGAAAAAGGGACTACAATGCAAATAACCACAAACTATTCTTAAGGGGCTAAACTGTAAGACGAAAATAAAATACGTAAATACTTAGAGGACCTAAAGTAAAATAAGAAAACTTCTAATTTAACAGTCACAACAGCTTTTGTGACAATC
>NC_064290.1:42850636-43011192 GCF_019186545.1 Solanum stenotomum
ATGGGCCATGTTTAAAAAGCAGAATAAAAATAGTGGTATTTTTATAATCTTATCAATATGCGTCCTATCATTATTAAATAAAAGTGGGGGGATGTTTTGAAATATTGAGTACGTAACTCCACGTGAATTATGATAATATATGACAATAAATGAAAATGAAAACTTACCAAATGTTGCAGATCTATAAGTGGTCCATCCATCAATAAAATTTCTATTCCCAGAAATAATAGTAACATCAATTCCATCACCAATCATCATAATATTCCATTTTTTCTTGCTAATCTCCACATACTCTTTATAAATTCCCTTCTTAATATATATCACAAATCTTTTTGTACTTAATTGTGGTGCTGCATCTATCGCATCTTTAATTCGTGTAAAATTACCAGTTCCGTCAAGAGCTACGACAACGTCTGTAACTACCCCTTTAGTTGGACTTGATGCTTGCAATAACCTTCTATCTTTTGGTTTAATCCACGAAGGAAATGAATTGTTGTCTTCCGTTAATTTTCTTTCTCGGGAGAATTGCCACGGCTTCCCACGTCTGGCATTGGCCTCCGAGGGGAAGACGTTTTTCTTAGGGACGGGGCGGACCATAAGAAGAATGTCGCGGACTAATGAAGTGACTTGGTTGAGACTTCCCGCAACCAAATTCTTGACTAGTCCGTTTGTGCCATCGAATCCTTCGGTGCATGTATCTTGATTAATTAATGCTCCACTTAAATAATTCTTCAAATCTGCACTTAGATTACCTGTACTGTTGTTTTTCCCTGTCCCATCATACCACCAATGTTATTAAAAATGTAATGTTTATGTTTCGAAAATAAATAAATATTAGGAAAAAAAGGTTTGATATATTCCACGTGACACACGTATACCTCGAAAATATAATAAGTTAGGTGATTATTCAATTCATGATTTGACATTTCTTTATTCTAAGTTCACGTTTGTTAAATAGAAGTTTTGTTGGTCTAGCATTTTAAAATGTAATTCTATTTTTAACTGTATATTATTATATTTGTGGTATTTTATACCAACAGTTTCAAACGACTCTAAAGTCGAAACCACTCCAACATTTTTTGGCAAGATTATCCTAGGATCGGATTCTTTGGAATATGGGATATGACATATTAAAGTTAACATAAAGATTACCCCAACAAATTTGAAAATTATGTAAATGTTAGAGTAGATCTCCAATTATTCTTTTTATGATAAAAGATGTAAAAGATTTGAGAAGTATATATACATTTTCTTTTGGGGAAAATTGGTAACATTTGGTACAATCTAGGCAATAATTAAACTGGGTAAATTCTGAAATTGCCTAGAAATATTATTTTTATTTTTTGATACAGTAAAAACATTTTTTTCTCTCCTAATGAAATGACATGTCACAGTATTCCTTTTTTTAGCAATATATTTTTTAACTATTTTAAATCATCCATATTATTTACTCAATAAAAAATTATTACTTTTATATATTGTTAATATATATATATATATATATTGGGGTTAAAATGTCATGTCACATGTTTTAACGAGACTTAAGTGCATGTGGAACAAACTCACAACAAGTCTTCATATTTTGATATCGTTCTATATTATGAATTATGTATATGAATATGTACATTATTTTCCCTACAATTGGGACTATTGGACTTAATTTTAAAATGATGATTTTAACATGAATTTTGCTCTATGAATAGCCCAATGATTGAAAACATGATTTAACGACTTTAAACAAGAATTTCAACTGAACATTGATTTTTTTTAGTTGCCCCTATTATGGTATTACGATTGTGAAATGACTTATGATATGTGATTACTATGCAAGATGACTTATTATGTTCGATTGATTCGTCATGATTACAAATTTTTGTGTTTGGATTAGTCATTGGGAGGATGATATTCAGCTAAAAGGTCAATATTTTGAGTATATTAGGGCTTTAACTGGATTCAAATTCTAGTCTTGCAGGTGGTTCATCTGGCTTGTATCAGTAATACAAGGGCACTTTTACTCCTCATAGATACACTATTAATCATATCCTAATTTTTGTCAATTTCTTAAGATATATATATATAATTTTTTTGAAATTAACGGATTCACGTACATCCCTATATATAAATGTGGATCTGCCTCTGGTCACTCATGAACCCACGCGGGCCCTTACTAGTTCCTCCCTGCCCATATGCCTTCGATTTCAGCTTTTCCTATTCAAATTTGGTTTGACTAGGACGACTTCCTACACACCCTAAACCATATAAATACCCTATAAACATCTTTTACTAGGGGGATTTTCAAATCTAAAGTGGATGTGAAACTCATAAAAAAGTAATAATTCAATATATTTTTGACCATTAGTTTAAAAGAAAAATATTAAAACTTTAAGAAAACCGCCCTCTTTAAGAAAAACTAAAAAAAGCATAAAACAGAGGATTGGAGCTAAAAGCTTTCTATTTGATTTTTAAAGTAGTACTCCTTCCGTCCCTATTTATTTATTAAGTATTTCATAATTCAATTTTTTTAACTTGTCATTTTTGACAAATCAAAGAGGATTGGATTATATCCTCAATTTATTAATATTGAATTAATGTTTTTGAAAAATACAGTAAGTAAATTTGTTTGAGACTCTATCAATTAATAGTAGTATAATAGTAAACTACTATGTGTGTTAGTTTAAAATTTGACAAGTAAATACGAATAGCCGGAGTAGTAAACTTTTATTACTCGAATAAAGCGTAAAACAGGCCTAAAAGATAAAGGAACAAGACAGACACCTATTGCGAATTAAAGGTTTAAAGCGATTATCTCAAAAAGAGCAGAAAAAAATTAAGTGCGTTAACCTTTTCCTAAAGTGCATAACTCATCAAAAATGAACAAATTAAAGATAGGTAATTTTCTTTTTTTTGGTTTTCTAATCAATATCCGGTACCCACATTGAAGTCTCATTAAATCTAGATTCACATCAGGAAGTCAGGTAAAATACTCCCTAAACTCGAAACATCTGATTAAGGACGAAGAAGTACTTATCACTCAATCACAACCTTGATGGTAAAGTTAATACAGTGTAAATAAATAGATAGATACCTTTGGGATTCTGAGAAGCAGTAAGAGTCCAAGTAAGTTCATCTGCTGAGAGATCCAACAGATCAAGACAATCAGAAATGGCATTAGAAAGTCGAAAATCGCCAAAGAAGCTAGCGAATTTTGACACTAACGAAGTGACTTGACGAACAATGTCGATGGTAGACTTAACCGAACCCAAAAACTCGGATGTTGGCACTTGCAAACATTCTGATTGAAAAAAATCCTCATCAGCAGCATAGCACTTCAAAGGACAAGTACTAGTTATACATAAAAGTACCAAAATCACTCCACAAAATAAATTACCCATAATAACGTCCCACACTTAATTTTATAGTAATAATAATGAGCATGCACGTAGTTTAATTTTGGCTAGTAAGCCTATGGATAAAATTTTTGATTGATAATAATGAATTAATAAATATATAGAAGGGGAGGAAGGGGAAAATTTATTGTTATAGTTGGGGGACAGGTGAGAGCATTGAAGAAAGAGATATATATATAAGTAGAAGGGAACGTGCATGGTTTTATGACTCTCACCTCTCGTGTTGACCTATTAGTATACTTCATCAATTTCATAATTATTTATATGGATATAAATCATGTTATTAAGAATAAAAAAAAATTAAAAAAAATTATTTTTAATTATAAAAAGATACTGATATTCTTTTTAATACAGTCTAGAGAAAAAGATGTATCACATAAATTGAGACAAAAAGAATTTTTTCTATTTATTTTTACTTGTGATTTTTAACATATTAAGAAAAAACAATTACTGTATTTTTTCCATGTTTTACGTAAACGTAACATTAATTACTTGTTCCATAAATCATTTTTCAAAACATAATACTCCCTCCGTTTACTTTTACGTGTCACAGTTTGACTTGCCACACCATTAAGAAAATAATGAATGATATAAGTATTTTACCAAACTATCCCCATTAAAAGATGTCTTGGAAAATGATTTGGAAAATAAGTACTCCCTCCATTTCAAATCAATTGAATTGTTGAGGTGTTTCACACCCTTTAAGAAAAGAATATTAAGACATAAATTAGGCATAACTTTCCATTTTTACCCTTATTAATTATTGTCAATTTTATGATTAAAATAGCTAAACATTAATTAATAACTAATTCCAATACTAACTTATGAATGGTAAAATTGGAAGAACATTCTAAAAGTAGTCTTGAAAATTGAACAATTAAGTTAATTTGAAAAATGAAAAATGTCTCAACAATTCAATTAATTTGAACTGGAAGGAATATTTAACGCTGAGAGTAAAACATGAAATAATTTATTGTCTTTTCTTGATATGTCAAAAGTGACTATGAAAATTTATTTTAGAAATAAATGACAAGTAAAAATGAACAGAAAGAGTATTAAACATCAACTAATAGGAATTGATAGTGTGATATAATAGTTATATCAATCATTATTTTTCAAATAAATATATCAAATCCAAATATGACAAGTAAAAATACGTAGATCGGTAGATGACATGCCTTTGAGATTTTGTGGGTTTTTGTGGGCGAAGGGTGTCGGTGACATTGCACCTAAGTTGAAATGTCACTGCTAACAGAACATGAGTAGTGATATTCTAGGACGGTGGTGGGACTAACTTTCGTTTGACGCTGAAACAACTTTCAATTTTAGACAATTATAATTTATTTATTTTTTTTGTATAATTTCATATAGTACGTAGATAAAAAAAATACTATTTTAAAAATATTTATATATAATCTATAATGTGTTCTGCCCCTACTTAGGGGTTTATCCGAACCCCCTTCGGTTAAAAATATTACTATTTATACATGGTTAAAATTATTTTTTAGATATGTATAATAGATGTTGAACTCCCCTTCCACTAGTTCGTGTGTTTACTTCTCATATTTTAAACCTCCTTATTAAAAATCTTGATTCTACCACTAATGGGGTGATAAGGATGAAATGAAAATAAAGTGTGTTGGAGGATGTGAAGGATAATTTTAATATTTATATTTTATCAGAAAAGTTTAAATCTTTTCATTTTTAAGAAACTTGTTCTTTTAGTGAAAATATATTTATTAAAAAAATGTAATCATCCATTCATATGAAAATTAAAATAAATTTTCTGAGTATTTTTTTTTCTCCTACTGAACACACCCTTAATGGGAGCTGCTTCTTGCTTTTTTGACCAAGCTAAGGTTCAACCAAACCAATTTAATGTCTTCTTCTTTCAATTTAAGTGATAGAATTTGAATCTAGCAGGTAATTTTTTCTTTAAAAAAAAAAGACTTGAAGATTTCTGAATTTATATTTCAAAAATATTACTTTTATACATATTTATGAGGTCATAAAATTTTTTATTATAAATAAAAGTAAAAATAAAATTAAAAGGGAGCTCCTAAACTGTCAGAAAATTTTGTCCACAATTTTGCCATAAACATGTAAAAGACCATAATAACCTTTTTCTTTTCAAAGCAAAGTTGAAGTCTTTCCAAAACAAAAATACTGAAATTTAGGATGCATTTATTATTTTCACCACATGAACCTCTTTGGATCCCACCTATTAAAGCATTCAATGGTTTCATTCCTATTTTTAATTCTTTATTCTTCTTTTTTTCTTTGCCAATTTACTTCTTTTTCTTCTTATTATTGTAATATCAAAGTTCCCATCAACACAATTCTTCTTAACATTTCTCTTGAGTCTCTCTACCATTCTCTCAGAGATCCGTAGTATCTTAGGCTAATTTAACATCGCAAAATATTGAGCAAGTTGTGCAAAAACATGAGCCGGTTTTCAAGTGTCACGTGTGCACTTAGTTGAAGACTAAGGACGTGACGTATAATTTTAAAATATTATCAAACATAATTATAATTATAATTTTATAAAAAATTACTAGGGGAATCTTAGTAGCTCAGTTGGTTGGCTACCTGAACTTGAGGGTTCGATTACCCGCCTTATAATTCACTCTCTCATACTCCCTTTCCTTACCCTTAATTGAAAAGAAGGAAAATGGTCAAAATTATCCTCGAACTATTCGAAATAGCTCATATTACCCTTTATGAATGTTTGAGATCAAAACTACCCTTGTCGTCTATGTTTTGGACCACAAATACCTTAAAACGTTATCTTTCTCATATATATTGACATGGCAGTCCACCTAGACAATCCAATATGGCAAAAATCTCTTTCTCTCAATTATGTTGTTCTTCCTTGTTCATCTCTATCACAATTTTTTTTTAATAAAAAATATCAAAAATAGTTCTTTCATTGTTCTTGTTTGAGTTATTTTTCGGACTTTAAAATTCTAATTTCGAAGTCCGCTGAAGTTCGTTTGAGATAGTAGTTGTGTGTTGAATGATGGAGTTCATTGTTTGGATTTTGATGTCATGAGGCTGAAAATTTAATTCTCGAAGTTGAAAGATGTTGTAAAACTCTTAAAGTCATTCTTTTTGTGTTAAACTCAAAAATAGTTACTCATTTGAAAGCTTATGGTGAAAAATTTCTAGCTTTTGTTTGGTTTTTGAAGTGCAAAAATTTGAAGAAACTTAATTGAATGTTATTAAAAATTGCTTGGATATTGCAATTTATTGGAATGTATGCATCCACCTATGTAGATGGGACCAGGTCCTCAACACAGTTACAGTAATAAACAGTAAAGAACAAATACTGAAAGTAAAGATTGATAATCAACTTTACGTGAAAACCTCCTTGCTCAAGGGAGTAAAACCACGACCTATTCTCAATAGGACTTTTCAAACTACTTCCACTAATCTTCTCCAAGCAAAAGTAAAAGCCAGTTTACAAAATGAAATTAGCCTGCTAATCTCCACACTAAGCAATACCTCCTATCACTTAGCTGAGCCAGAGCAGATACAACACTGCCCACTATACTAATCCTAACCGATTAATATATACTTTAGAGTAAGAAACTAAGTTACCCTTAACCTAGTTCTTACAATAATTGACACAACATTTCTTTCACAAGTGAAACGAATCCTACAATATAAGCACGATTACAAGCAATCAAAGTAATAGCTAGTGCAAGAAGCACTTGAAGAAATTGATCAGGTCTCTGTTGTTTTGAAGCTTGAAATATCTCTCTTTGAATGAATAATGAATTTGTTGTTTGAGTGTTGAATATATCAACCATGAAAAGCCATTGTCCAATGTACAAACAACTACTCCGCTTTTGTTTGGTGAAGTACTCTGCAACTTCACCAACTTTCTGACGTGGACAACTTTTACAACTGTTCAGCACTTTGACACTGGACGAGTATTCATACTTTGCAGAGGACCAGGTCCCTGCACTTGTGAGGAGATCATCAAAACATCTAGAAACATAAGCACTTATCACAATTGAAGTTGGAAATTGACATTTAACAACTGAATTCTTAGTTTGAAGATTGATATTTGAATATTTGAGTTGAAATCCCCCAAAAAAATATAAAAAATAGAGTATATGAAGGAGTTCTAAAAAACTTGAAATCTAAAAATCGATTTTGTGAATCTATGACCCCAAAACCCAAACAATGAACTAGATCCCTCAACACGCAATTACAACTTCAAACAAACTTTAGCACACTTTGAAATTGGAGTTCCAAAGTCCGAACAACAACTCAAACAAGAGCAATGGAAAAATTATATTTGATTTTCTTTTTGTGATGGATGAACAAAGAAGAACAACATTATTGAGAGGGAGATTTTTTGTCATGTTGGATTGCTTGGGTGGACTGCTATGTTAGTTCTAATGGTAAAGATAACATTTTAAGGGTATTTGTGGTCCAAAACATAGACAACAAGGGTAGTTTTGATCCCAAACATAATTAAAGGGTATATATGAGGTATTTCGAATAGTTCGAGGGTAATTTTGATCCTCTTTCGTTGAAAAAATAAGAAGCAAATCCCTAAAAAGGGAAATAAAATACGGGTCTAACCCTCGTCCCCTAATGAATGACCATTTGAATTAGACAAGAAAGTACATCGCATTTTTCTTTTTCTTAGGGCGAATGGGAGCCTCGAGTTTAATGTTTTGGATGCACCAAAGATAAATGAACTATTTTTTTTATAAAAAGTAGAAACATATCAATTATTGGGGTTATGTTCTAGTTCAGGTGTTAGAGTTGGGTTCTGAATCGGTTATCAGGGTTGATTACTAAGTCAGAAACTATTTTTCTACTTTCTAGTTAAACATAAAAAATAATTTTTACAAAATATTTTTTCGTTCAACAACCAAACATTAAAAAATATTTTTCGAAAAATATTTACCACTCACAAATCAAACATGAGAGATATGTTAGAAATCAACTTAGTTTTTCAAGGAAACATTTTCCTTCATACCAAACACACCCTAAGGGAAACAATCAATATGCAATGCCTTTTGTAGAACTTAGGCATCTCCAACCCTTTTCTCTATTTCACTCTTCAAATATAGAGTTCTCTATTTTTTCAGACAACCAACTCCAACCCAACTTTCTATTTTACTCTCTAAAAAAGAATCTTTGTCTCTCTCCTCAATATTATATTATTATTTTTATTTCATTCTTATTTTCTTATTTAATAGTATAAATCTCTTCTCTCTTTTTTTCTTCCAAATAATCACTTTTATATAATTTTCATGTGATATAAAATTTTGTTTTTTCAAATTCTTTTTTTAATATAAATTATATTTTATTCTAAATTTCTAAATAACATAAATTGGAAGAAAATATTATATAATATACAAACTAATGAACAATTCAAATAAAAGTGAAATCATTAATGAAATATAATTATATAAACATTACATAAATACCTAACTTTCAATATTATTTACATTGCTCACATAAATGCTCTATTAACACAATATGGAGTTCAAAATGAGCATTTTTGTCCTTAATTTTTTTTTATGTCTAGCTAAAAGTTGTTCAAATCGAAGATTTTCATCTACCACCATTTTTGTTGTTGCAATTGGAGTCTCTACGACATCTTGAATTGGTGCATTAAGATTACATCCATCCTCGATTATCATGTTGTGAAATATAATACATGTAGTCATTATATCATGTAACACTTCCTTTCTCAAAAAACGTGATTCTCCTACAATAATTACAAAACGTGATTGCAAACCTCCGAATACGTTCAACATCTTTTCGGCTTGATTCTTGTTTCATCACGTAATATTTCTTCTTTTGAGAACGTGGATTACGAATTGTTTGAACAATTGTAGACCATTCAAAATTGTGCATTCTTTATAGTGAATAATAATAATAATAAAATCAAATTATATTAAATTGACAAAAAAAGTTTAAAAAATTGAAATATTATTAATTTGGAATGAAAGTAGTATATATTAAATCATATATACATATATTATTAAATATTATATTACATTTAAAAAGAATTACAAATATTAGAGATTTAATTCATAGCCTTATATGAAAAATAATATGTTATTTACAAAATAATTAAAAAAATAATAAAATAATGAAAAAGTGAAATAGAGAGTGTGAATAGTATTTCTCCAAATTTGGAGAACTACTATTCAACTCTCTATATATGGAGAATAAATAGTGAAATAGAGGGTGATTGGAGAACCCATTCTCTATTTTACTCTCCAAATATAGAGAATTGAGAGTAAAATAGAGTGGGGTTGGAGATGGTAAGTTTCTTTAATTTTTTACCAGGAAAGTCATTTCCCTATTTATTAAAAAACTTATTTTTCAATGTTTTTGATAAATTTAAGCAACAAAACATAAAGAGATTGAAAAACATTTGTGTATTTTCCTCGGTACCGGACACACCCTGAGGGTTCATTGATAGAACATATTAGGAAAAATAATGCATGCATTAGCTTTATGTATAAGTAATACTTTGTTTGGTATACTTTCTCAACCTATATATAATTAATATATTCTATTTGGTATTAAAGTGTGTATAACTAATACATGATAATTCATGATATTAGTAATGCAAATAGTTTAATGCATGTGGGTTAAAGCTACAATTGCCCATCAAAACTTTTTTGTTACGTCATTTTCACCATATTTATGGATGGTATTTTTGTATTTTTTTTTTAAAAAAATTATTCAATGCATGCTATTTTTATTAAATCAAATCAAACATTGCTAAGATAATCTGAGTACAACTATGCAAACATAACTAATAGACATAATACATAAACATGACTCTTAACTTGACTTCAGCTTAGAACTATGCCCTTTAATTTTAGGTGTGCAGAAATAACACTTAACCTGTATAAAATTGAACAAATAGACACATTCATCCTATATGACAATTTTGTGTCGTACGTGCCATCTTACATGCATCATGTCACATAGAACATATGTGTCTACTTATTCAATTTTATACAAGTTTAAGTGTCTACTTGTATACATCTAAAAATAAAAAAATATAACATGTCTAACTAATATATTTTATTCAGCATTATTTTTATACGCTCAGCCAAACGACCCCAAAAGTGAAAAAATATGAGCCATCCAAACATACTTTTGAAGGTTTCCACATATCTAATCTCATTCCGCGTATTTCCACATATCCAAAGAACGCGGAAATCTTAGTAATGCGTGCCAGGCTGCACTATTAATTCTTATAGCTACAAAGTTACAAACCAACTTTTTGAGTCCCTACTATTAATCTCCTTTGAATAAATACTTTGTTAGCTTTACTTTGAATTTTTTGCCAAAATCATTATTAAATTATACCCTAAGATTAAACTACATCCTTCAAGTATTTAAAAATTGAACAATTTTCATCCTTCTACTTGAATTTATTAGAAAACTAACAGATTCCACAAAAATCAAGTCATCCCTTCGTAATTATTATTCTTACATAAACCAAAAATATTATTGTGAACTTTTTCGGTAATTGAGTTTAGCATTATGCAAAATCTTTTAATTTGACAGTTTTTTCATTTATTTTCATTTAATTTGATATTAAAAATATTATTAGATGAAATATATTTCTTCTCAATTGAATATACTAGAAGCGATGTTTGTCGGGGACTTCCGCTTCTAATAATGTAGAATGAAACTCAAATGCAAGACATGATCAATATTTTGATCACTTCAATATCAGATATGCCCAAAAATTTAGTGATCTAAATACAGTTTGGTTTTGAAAAAGGTAAAGATAATTAAACTTCAGCTTATTTCCATTACTAAATGAGAAAAAGAGCAAATCATGTATCCTAAGTATTCCTCACACCTTCCAAACATTTTTGGTTTTAGTAAGCAATGGTGTCTAAGATTTTTAATATTTATTTTAGGAACTTTTTATAGCAGGTAATGAAATTATGCAAGAAAACTTTTGTTGATAGTCACGTGAACTGCTCATGTTTTTGTAGGATCCCTTAGTTTTTTGACGATATCTAACAGAGGGATGAAAATTGTTAACTTTCAAATACTTAGAGGATATTTTTTGCCAAAAAAAATATTTTAAGTATGTTGTTTACGTTGGTGATATAGTATAAAAATGTTTTTGGCTAAAACCTCACTTTACTTTATGCCTAAGCTCTTTTTTCAATATTATTCTTTTCATCTTTTTTTTGTACTACTTTTAATCCCAAAAGTTATATAAAAGAATGAAATGCTGCCTTTCCAAACTGTTTCAAGCCCATGCATGTTCTGAGGTTGGGACCCATTTGGTGAATAACTAATACGTCCTCCATTTATCATTTATAAAAGAATGACGTATGACTTGATATCGAGTTTTGTAAAAAGAAAGATTTTTCAGTTTTGTCTTATAAATTAAAATTATGGTAAATATATCAAAATATCTTTTAGTCTTGTGGTATTAAACATGTCATGTGGAAAGTTGAAATTAAAATATTGTCAAAAAGGATCATTCTTTTTAAATTGACAAAAAAAAGAAAATGAGTCATTCTTTTTTTAAACGGGAGGAATACAACTTTTGGAGGACTAGTTAATTAGCCCATTTAATTTGTATCCTTTCGATCCATTTTACTTATTCATCACCTACTCCCTCTTTTTTAATTATGTGACACATTTTTAAAAATATTTTATTTTAAAAAATGTCATTTGTATCAAGTCAAACAATGACACATAAATTGGGACAAGAAGAATATCACTTTATTTATTTAAGGAAAAATCACCCCGGCAACTAATATGACCTTATCTATATCAATATAAAACATAAATATAAATATTTGGTTTATCAAAATATCCTTTAAATATTGAATGACTTTTATAACGTTAATGAGCTCTAATCCTTTTTTTATTGAACATATGAAAATATCCTTTAAACATTGATGACTTTTATACCCTCACTGAACTCTAATTCTATTTCTTATTTGATCATTTGTGAGGATCCTACCAATGATTATTTCTCCTAATCATGTTGGATTTGTAAAAGGAAGAAGTATAACTAAGAATGTATTGTTGGCACATGAGATAATCAGAGATATACTCTTAGAAGCAAACAACAATGTGATGGTTAAAGCTTCATATGACTAAGGCATATGATATGATTTCATGAATTTTTGTGACTAAAATATTAAGTTTGGGTTTTCAAATATAATCATTGATATGGTTTGTAGATTATTATCTAATAATTGGTATTCAGTGTTAGTCAATGATTAGTCACATCATTTTTTCACTTGACAAGAGGATCCGATTTCTCCCATCTTGTTCATTATTGTTGTTGAGGTTTTCTCTAAGAATCTGAATCAAGTCAATGAGGAGGAAGAATTCAAAGGGTTTGAACTCCCAAAATGGATCCCAAAAATTAATTATCTTTCATATGCAAATGATACAATTATATTTGGCTCAGGAGATCAAAAGAGGTCAAAGACAAGAGTTACTTTTATCTACATGATAAGACTCCTCTAATTATAGTTTCTATAAGCATTATTAAAAAAAAATAAAATAGAATTAGCTACAAATTTCATCACTAGTCTATCACTATTTCACTTGTAGCTATTAGAAATCTGTCACTAAATAGGATTAACATTAAATTTTGCTGTTTAGCTACAAAATTTGTCGATCGCTAAATTTAATTTTTTTAATAATAAAGGCTGAGAAGTCTTATAGGAATCAAATAAGGAAACTTTCCGTTCACCTATCTGGGTTGTCCGATCTTCTATGTTATAATGGGAGAAAGAATAAAGGGCATTTTGAAGATTTGGTTAGAAAGGTGGCAAGAAGGATCCTGGTAGAATTGTTTTTTTAATTATTTGAAGTTAGAAAGGTGGCAAGAAGGATCACGTCCACATTTAATGATAACTAGATTATAATTGAATGTTTTACATGATTGCTAACTAGATTATTTCTAAATCACAAATTCCTGTGGGTTCGACATACAACTATTTTGAGTCTCTATATTATTTGCACGACCACATACAGTTAGATGTCTTTTGAAAGTGGATAAGTGTTTGTTCAAACTTCATCTATGAAAATTCAGTGTTAGCGCTCTACTTGGTGTGCCGCGTCAGCTTTTCTAGGGTAATGAATGGTGTGTTGTGCCACAAGCTATCCTAGAGATTTTTCTTGCAAAGTCCAAGCCCAAGTTCAACAAGGATTGAGGGCTATTTTCTATAAATATAAGGGGAACTTTCGCATATAGTCACTGAAAAATAACTTAATTACGCTTCATAGCTATAATTTGTTAATTATGATTCGTAGCTACATGTTATAGGCAGGAGAGTGGCGAGCGAGATTGGGAGAGGGAGGAGAGAGGCGAGCGAGAGAGGGTAGAGAGTGGGAGAGAGGTGAATTGTATATATATATCGGTTAGATAATTGTATTTATGTAACTGGTATACATATGTATTTGTATATTTGGTGAGCGAGATTGGGAGAGGGAGGAGAGAGGCGAGCAAGAGAGGGCAATAATTTGTATAATTCGCATCTCGTTTGTATCATTCATGTGTTTTCGTATAATTGAGTAAGACAAACCCTGGAATTATACAAATATGATAAAACTCGAAATAACGAATTGATACAAACATAAACATATGAGTTTTAAACAGTTATACAAATTACATTATATATATTATATTATACAAAATCTTAAAACTACACGTTCATACAAACTTTAAAAATTTATACAAAAAAAGATTGAATGTATATGGTGATAAAGCTTAAAAACCAAAGAAAATTATCGCCATATACAAATACAAACCATCGTATACAAATACAAATCAAACGAAGAATTGTTAATTGTGAATTAGACTGTTGGAATGTATGCGTCCACTAACTACGATGGGACCATGTCCTTTACATAGTAATGATGCACAAATGTAAATACAGAATGTAAAGACACAAAACTTTTACGTGGAAACCTCCTTGCTCAAGGGAGTAAAACCACGACCTGTCTCACATGATTTTCAAACTATTTTCACTAATCTTCACAAGTAAAAGAGAAACACAGTTTACAGCCACACAATGAGATTAACCTCTTAATCTCAATACTAGGTAATACCACCTATTAATTAACTGAGCCTAAGCAATGCCTGCATTGCCCACTAAACTAATCTTAACTAATTAATATAGACTTTTTTGTAAGACACAAGGTTGCCCTCAACTATGTGCTTACAATGATTCACACAAGTTTTGAAACGTTTCTATCAAAGTGAAACGAATCCTACAAGTTAAGCACAAATACAAGCAATCAAAATAACAACAGGTTCAAGAAGTAAATCGTCAGTCTATGAGGTCCCTTGTTGTTTTGTTGAAGCTTGAATTTTCTCTCTTTGAATGAATAATTTGATATGTTGTTTGTCATGTTGAATATATCAACCATAAAGAATTATTAACCATTGGACAAACAACCTCGTCCATTCTGATTGGTTCAATACGCTGACAACCTCATTAACCTCTGACACGTCAGCTTTCCAGTTGTATAGCACATTGTCTTGGACGAGAACACTCTGCAGAGGACCGGGTCTCTGCATTTGTGAGGATCATCAAAACATCTGGAAACAGTAAGACTTATCATTTTCCCCTGTTTTGATGATGACAAACAACTTCCTCACTTGAGTTATCATTCACTCAAAGTGCATCAGTTCCCCTATCAATATTCCCCCTGTTNTTTACAGCCACACAATGAGATTAACCTCCTAATCTCAATACTAAGTAATACCACCTATTAATTAACTGAGCGTAAGCAATACCTGCATTTCCCACTAAACTAATCTTAACTAATTAATATAGACTTTTTCGTAAGACACAAGGTTGCCCTCAACTATGTGCTTACAATGATTCACACTAGTTTTGAAACGTTTCTATCAAAGTGAAACGAATCCTACAAGTTAAGCACAAATACAAGCAATCAAAATAACAATAGGTTCAGAAAGTAAATCGTCAGTCTATGAGGTCCCTTGTTGTTTTGTTGAAGCTTGAATTTTCTCTCTTTGAATGAATAATTTGATATGTTGTTTGTCATGTTGAATATATCAATTATAAAGAAATATTAACCGTTGGACAAACAACCTCGTCCATTCTGATTGGTTCAGTACGCTGACAACCTCATTAACCTCTGACACGACAGCTTTCCAGTTGTATAGCACATTGTCCTGGACGAGAACACTCTGCAGAGGACCGGGTCCCTGCATTTGTAAGGATCATCAAAACATCTGGAAATAGTAAGACTTATCGTTTTCCCCTATTTTGATGATGACAAACAACTTCCTCACTTGAGCTATCATTCATTCAAAGTGCATCAGTTCCCCTATCAATATTCCTTCTGTTTCAGTTCCCCCTTTCACTAAACTCTAATTTCACAACCCAATTTACAATCAATTCCCCCTTTTGACATCATTGAAAATGAGTGACAGTAAACATATGCAAGATGCATGCAAACGTTAGGAATTCAGGGCTATGAGCCACACAGTACATGTACAAGTAAGCAGAAATAGAGAAGATAAAAGCATACTAGTCAGGGCAAAAAGAGATTATATCATTAGATCACTAATGCTGACCACAAGGTTCTATCAAAACAGTACACTTTGCCACAAGAACTGAAAAGAGAAACCATCATAGACACAAAAAGACATAATAAAACTTGGATGTAGGACATATTTAGAACGCAAGGAGATGAGGAAGTAAGGACCGCAACAATAGGGTCATGCGATTATTAGCATCGACGTGTGCCTGGAGTAGTTTCTTGTTGAGAGCCTGAACTTCTTCACTGAGTGAGGCATTTGTCTTCAACAGCTGGGCATTTTCAGCTTTCAATTTGTCGACTTTTTCCTGACCCACAAAACTGGTACCAGGTCCCTTAGAAATAGTATGTTGCATCTGAGCCTTAAGTCACACAATCTCAACCTCATTTACATTCAAGGTTATTGTAAGATCATTTAGCTCCCGCTTGAGAGATTCTTGTTGCTCAAGAAGATCAGACACATGAGACTTACCCTTGACCTTCCCTTCAGCACATTTACATTCCAAAAGGGTTGCCGGAGAAAACATATGCTTCACAGTATCAGGTACTCCTCTGCCAAAAGCTACACCAAAATGCTCAAACACATAGTTCAGTAGGTACCCATAAGGTTTGCAATGTCTGGCATTTTTCCAAGTCATCACCCTGTGCATATATTCAAGCATTGTTGCTGGAAGGTTAATAGCCTCAAGTTCATCCAACTGTTCCATATGGAACAAATCTGCGGCAGAGGCTACAGTTCTCTTCTCACTCCTTGGCACCAAGACCTTGTTGATGAACTCAAACAACAATTGATACTCTCCCCTTAGGAATTGCATAGGTAGACCCACATGTTTTATGTCCCCACGTTTGGTAGCCCTTTGAACAAAGTCACTAGAAGGTTTGCAACCCTCAATGGACCGGATCCCTAATGAAGGAACGCCCAAAATGATTCCCAAGCTTTTTTCATTCACAAAAATCTCCCCCCCCCCCGGAACTGTTGTCTTGATGCCTCCATCATTAAGAAACTCCATCTTGTAGTAGAATTCTCGCATCTCTGGCTCGTGCAAATAAGGTGCTGGAGCTTCAAACAAGTGTTCTAAACTTTACAACAACACAAAATAAAAAAGAGTAGACATACCATATTCTGTGAGGATTTCTGGATCAAACACTCTGCCGTTCAACACCTTTTGTTTTTCGAGTTCAGCAATACGCTCTTCTCTTGTCAACTTCCTTCCCTCGACTTGCTTCTGAACGATCGTACCTGGTCCCTTACTAGATTTTGGTTTAGAATGAGCCTTTTTAGTGACAGGTGATTTCTTCACAGACTTAGGATCCCCTTTAGTTTTGACCCATTCATTTTCTGCCTCTTTCTTTCATTTGGCCAGTGCTCTATCCATATCTTCAGATTCTGTTTCACTCGAGCCTATATGTTAAGGCGTTGAGGTAGGTTCCTCAGCAGGCACATGAAGATCCCTTCTTCGTCTTTGATTTCTCTCTGTTTGGACCTCGTTTGCCACCAAAGCATCGCTTAGTAGTTTTTGTACCTCCCATCTAGTTGTATATCTCCTTTTGTCCCCTTTGGTGTGGGACTCCACCATTTCTCCTTTTCCCTTTCTTTTTATTTTCCTTTCAGATTCAGTAGGCTCATCCTCAAATTTAGTCTCAAGTACGGCATTAACTACTTCTAGATCTGAGACAACCATAGTCGAAGCATTTGCACCTCGAACCCCTTTTCTATGCCAGACTAGAGGAGTTTCTTGTTCGACCTCTTCCTCACTTTCAACCCCAAAGGATTTTGGAGTTTGGTCGAACACTGGTTGAACATTGTGAGGGACCCATTCCGGCGATTTGCACTCTTGTTCTAAAAGTGTTGGTTGAATATCCCCTCTTAGAGAAGCCAAACTTTGTACGGCCACCAATTCCTCTGCCACTGCTAAATTGTTAGATTATATACCCTTGCCCTCATGCAAATCCCCTTCAAACAATCTTTCAGACATGGTAGATGACATAGGCCCTGGTTAAGACACAACTTCTAGATTTTTAGAAGGTGTCTCAAGGGTTGGCTTCATAACTGATTGGGCTTCAAAATTCTTTGAATCTTTGTCTGACAGAACCAGAGTTGGATCAAGGCAAGGTATCCTCAAGGTTGATTTCAGGAGAATCTAACACTTCAGTGTGGGGTGTGATAGATTCATCAGTTTCACCAATCCCACAAACTGGTGTGGACGGAGATCCTTCAAGTGGAGTAATTGAGAAATTGAATGAACTGGGTTTTCAATTTCTTGGGAGAGAGGAGATTTTGAGGAAGAAGAAGAGTTTGACATTTTCTCAGACAACAAGAGGAAGACAGTTGACAACTTAGTGAGAGAATTTGAAGAGCATAGGAAAGAATTTATGAGTGTTGAATTCTCTTAAAATGTTGTATTTAACAAGGTATCGGGTCCCTGAATAGTAGTGACTCCTGGTTTTTAAACTGAAAAGACGTCTGTAACTAACACAAGGAATAGGGAGAAGACACATGGCAGTGACTGTTGATAGAAAACTATGTAGTAAAAGTGATACTAACCTTTTGAGGGACCATGTCCCTCTCTATAGATAGCCCTGCCTGTTATGGTTAGATGTTCCCTTTAACCAACATGCCATAAGTGTGTGCCTGTAGTGAGGCACCAGATGTGAAATCATAAATGATAAGCAATACAACAAGCATAGATACCTGCCCTCCCTAACTTAGTCAAGGGAGAGATTTCATGCAAACTAGTTGTTGTGGAATCAGGTGATCTTGTGCATCCCTAACTTCAATCTATTCTTGACGAAGTTTTCTTTGCTCAATGCCTTGGTAAAGATATCAACCACTTGATTTTCTGTCTTGCAGTACCTCATTGCCACATTGTTCTTCTCAACATTATCTCTTAGAAAGTGGTGCCTCACATCTATGTGTTTGGTCCTCTTATGCTGGACAGGATTCTTGGCCATATTCATTGCACTAGTATTGTCTCATATAAGAGGAATAGTGTCTGTGAGAACACCAAAATCTTTGAGTTGATGCTTGATCTACAAGAGTTGAGCACATCATGATGCAGCAACCACGTACTCCACTTCTGCAGTTGATAAAGCCAGTGAATTCTTCCTCTTGGTTCCCCATGAAATTAGTGATGACCCTAAGAAATGAGCCATGCCTAAAGTGCTCTTTCGATCAATAAGAAAACCTGCATAATCAGCATTAACATATCCAATTAAATTAAAGGAGTCGCTAGAAGGATAGAAAAGGACAAGGTCTTGTGTTCCCTTCAAGTATCTTAGTATTCGCTTGGCTGCCTTCAAGTGTGATTCCTTTGGAGCTTCTTGGAACCTGGCACACATCCTATACTGAAGACTATATCTAGCATGCTGGCAGTGAGATAGAGAAGTGCCCAATGATTCCCCTTTACATGGTCTGATTCACATCAACCCCTTTTTCATCCATATCAAGACCGACGCTTGTGCTCATGGGAATGTCAAGAACTTTGGTCTCGATAATGCTGAATTTCTTAAGCAGTTCTGTTATATACTTCTCTTGGCATATTGATGCGCCCTGAGGGGACTATTTAATTTGCAAGCCCAAGAAGAATGTAAGCTCTCCCATCATGCTCATTTCAAATTCGCTACTCATTAAGGCTGCAAACTCCTTGCATAGAGAATCTGAAGTGGCTCCAACAATAATATCATCTACATATACCTGCACAATCAGAAGCTCCTTACCTATGGACTTCAAGAACGAGGTGTTGTCAATTTTACCTCTTTTAAAACCGTTTGCCAGAAGGAATTTTGACAGGCGCTCATACCAAGCTCTAGGCTTGTTTTAAACCATACAGGGCTTTATCAAGCTTTAGCACATGATTTGGCAGATCAACATCTTCAAAACCTGGAGGTTATTTTACATTTATCTCCTCTTTCAGATACCCATTCAGAAAAGCACTTTTAACATCCATTTGAAACAGCTTGAACTCCATATAGGTAGCAAAGGCTATTAAAATTTTGATGGCTTCCATCCTGGATACAGGTGCAAAGGTCTCATCATAATCAATCCCTTCCTCTTGATTATACCTTCGTACCACTAGTCTTGACTTATTTTGAGTGATAGTTCCATGCTCATCAAGCTTGTTTCTGAACACTCATATGGTCCCAATAATAGTTCTATTGAGAGGTCTGGGGACCAGGTGCCACACTTTGCTCCTTTCAAGCTGATGAAGTTCTTCATGCATTGATGTTACCCAGTCAGCATCCTTTAAGGCCTCATTGATGTTCCTGAGTTCAATAGTGGATATGAAGGCGGAGAAGGCAACTAGATTCCTTGTTTTGGATCTAGTCTGTATTCTAGAGTCAAGTGGAGAAAGGCAACAATCTATCTCTCTGGGGATACGAAGAATATTTGAAACGACTTTTGAACCATCACACGGATTGTCTAGAGGGTGAGAAGATTGATGTTTCCATCTAGACTTTTTTGTTATCTCCTCATCAAAATCAACAACAAATTTATCTTTTTTAGGTTCTTTGTTCTGAGAGTCTCCCTCCTGAGTTGTACCAGAGGGACCAGGTTCCTCTGTGGGCTCTGCATTGTTTTCTTCATTTGAAGTATGTTCAACTACAGGAGTTTGGATTACCCTACCTTGTTGACCCTCCATTTGTTCCTCAAATTCAATGTCCTCACTATGTTTAGCATTGTTCAGATCATCAGATTTATCAAATATCACATGCACACTTTCTTCCACACACAACGTTCTTTTATTGAAAACTCTGTATGCTTTGTTGGTTAAGGAATAACTGACAAACACAACTTCATCACTCATTGCATCAAACTTGCCAAGATCATCCTTTCTATTGTTCAATACAAAGCACTTGCAACCAAAAGCTTTTAGGTGACTAAGTGATGGTTTCCTTCCATTCAACAGCTCATAGGGGGTCTTCTTGATTACTGACCTGATGAGACATCTGTTGGTAACATATCAAGCTGTGTTGATTGTTTCAGCCCAAAAGTTTATTGCAAGTCCTGAGTCAATCAACATGGTTCTCTCGATATTCACCAGGGTTTTGTTCTTCCTTTCCACAACCCCATTTTGCTGAGAAGTTCTGGGAGCAAAGAAATTGTGATGAATCCCACTGTCAGCACAGAAGCCTTTAATTTGGACATTTTCAAATTTTGTGCCATGGTATGATCTGATACTTGTAATCTTGCAGTTTATCTTTAGCTGAATTGCTTTAGAAAAAGTGATTAGTACTCCAGTTGTCTAGTCCTTGGTCCGCAAGAACATGTTCCAGGTGAATCTTGAGAAATCATCAACAATCACTAGGATGTACTTCTTACCTCCTCTACTCTGAATTTTAATAGGTCCACACAGATCCATGTATAGCAGTTCTAGTGGTCTGGTTGTGCTGATGTTTTTCTTTGGCTTGAAAGATGATCTCATTTTCTTCCCCCCTTACACAGGCATCACAAACTTTGTTGTCAGAAAGCTTCAGCTTAGGCAATTTACAAACTAGGTCCCTGCAACAGGTTTGTTCAGCAAAGACGAGCTCACATGTCCTAGTCTTCTGTGCCACAAATTTGCATTATCAGTCTGAGCACTTAGACATGTGAGTCTATCCCCTTCTATTGAGTCAAAACTGCAAATACATATTTTTGACTCGTTTGGCTGGCATAACAACTTTATTAGTAAGACAGTTAGTAACTATGCACCTGTCTAACATAAATTTAACTTAATTTCCTTTGTCACGGATTTGAGATATACTTAGCAAATTATATTTCAACCCATTCACATAGTGAACATTGCCTATAGAATGTTCTGCTGATCTTCCAATTCTCCTAATACCTAGAATAAACCCCTTTTTCCAATCACCAAATGACACACCACCGCCCTGGTGTGCTTCCAAAGAGATGAAGTTTTAAGTATCTCCAGTCATATGTTTCGAGCAGCCACTGTCCATGTACCAGCATTGACTGCTTCCTCTCTTCTCATTCTGGTTCTCTTCATCATCTGATTTTGCCATCAGTGAGAATATGGAGTTGAACACCGTTTCATCATCATTGACAACCATCATCGAGACGTCTCCATGACTGTCTTCTTCTTCCTTAGAGTCGCTAGAGGCATTTCCCCATACTGCAAACGCCTTCTTCACAACTTGATCAGCATAGGCCTTTCTTTTAGCATGGTCAGGGACCTGGTCCCTTCTCCGAGGTTTGAAATCCTGAGTTTCCTTCTTCTGGCTCTGACAGTCCTTCATGAAATGTCCAGGCTTTTCACATTTGTGGCAAAGATCATTTGCATTTGCCACTCTGCTTGTAGACCCTTTCTTATGGAACCGTTAATGTTTTTTAAATATCTTCTAGAACCTTCTAGTTAAGTAGGCCATCTCATCCTCCTCTTTTGACCCATCATTCTGATACATCTTCAACGTTACTGATTTCTCTTTATTTCCTTCCTTCATAGTTGAACCTCGCTGCCTGTTCAGCTCGTAGGTTTGCAAGTTTCCGATCAAATCATCCATTGTAAACACTTTTAGGTCCCTTGCCTCAGTGATTGCATTCACTTTACTTTCCCAGGATTTGGGAAGAACTCTGAGAACCTTTCGAACTTGTTTGCTTGGGTGAATGGGTTCACCAAGGCATCTTAGTTCGTTTGTGATGGAAGTGAACCTTGTATGTATCTCATGAATGGTTTCTCCTTCCTTCATGCAGAAGTTCCCGTACTGGGTTATCAACATGTCTACTTTAGACTCCTTGACTTGGGGGGCTCCTTTGTGGGCTGTTTTTAAAACAGTCCCAGATTTCTTTTGTTGTTTCGCAAGCTGAAATCCTATTATACTCATCAGGACCAATCCCACAAACCAGCAACTTCTTGGCTTTACAGTTCTTCTCTATTTTCTTCCGGTCAGCCTCATCATATTCTCTTCTGGTCTTTGGGATCACTTTTGTAAGTTCTCTTTCTTTTACGTCTTTGGTGGGAATGTATGGTCCATCAAGTATCACGTCTCACAGCTCAATGTCTTCTGCATTGATGTAATCATGCATTCGTGTCTTCCACCATCCATAGAAGCAGGGTGGATGGGTGGTAGAATGTCCTTCCTCTAGACTCAGCGGAGCTGCCATTCCTGGAGGATCTTTCTTCTCTTGGTGTTAACCAGATAAAGAAGTCGCTGCTCTGATACCACTTGTTGGAATGTATTCGTCCACTAACTACGATGGGACCAGGTCCTTTACACAGTAATGATGCACAAATGTAAATACAGAAAGTAAAGAGAAGACACAAAAATTTACGTGGAAACCTCCTTGCTCAAGGGAGTAAAACCACAACCTGTCTCACAGGTTTTTCAAACTGTTTTCACTAATCATCACAACCAACACAGTTTACAGCCACACAATGAGATTAACCTCCTAATCTCAATACTAAGTAATACCACATATTACTTAACTAAGTCTAAGCAATGCCTGCATTGCCCACTATATTAATCCTAAGTAATTAATATAGACTTTTCTGTAAGACACAAGGTTGCCCTCAACTATGTGCTTACAATGATTCACACAAGTTTTGAAATGTTTCTATCAAAGTGAAATGAATACTACTAGTTAAGCACAAATACAAGCAATCAAAATAACAACAGGTTCAGGAAGCAAATCGTTAGTCTATGAGGTCCCTTGTTGTTTTGTTGAAGCTTGAGCTTTCTCTCATTGAATGAATAATTTGATATGTTGTTTGTCATGTTGAATATATCAACCAGAAATAATTGTTAACCGTTGGACAAACAACCTCGTCCATTCTGATTGGTTCAGTACGCAGACAACCTCATTAACCTCTGACACGACAGCTTTGCAGTTGTATAGCACATTGTCCTAGACGACAACACTCTGCAGAGGACCGGGTCCCTGCATTTGTGAGGATCATCGAAACATTTGGAAACAATAAAACTTATCATATACAAATGTGGCGAATTATACAAACGTGGCTAATTATACAAACTCGAAGTCAGCCCACGTAATTAATGATTAATGTTAGTCGTGAGTGGTAATTATAACAAACTATAACTATGATGACTAATTAAGTAGTATAAATTTGTTTAACCGCGTAATTTTCCCTTCATTATATTGTCAAGTCTGACTAGTTATATACCCATGGTCACGACTTACTGAATCAATTTCTGGAAATCGTTTATACAATTTGAGGCATTTCTCCCTCTCATATATATAGTCTTGTATAAATAAGAATTTGTGATTAATAAATAATTACCACTACAGTTTTCTATCTATTCGAAATCATTGTAAGTTTTTAAAGCTTTATATATGTGAAATATACAAGTACATCGATTGAGAGTTATAATTAATCAAAATTAGATCTACTAACATGGGATATTTATTTGAGTTATATTTGAATGTATCATATGTAAATTGTTCTGGTTAAGTGGATAAATTATATATTTATATATATATATATATATATATATATATTGAATTAACTACTTTAATGCCGAATACGTAGCTTTAAGGTTGGCTATGCCCCTATACATTTTTAAGGGTTAGAGGCCAAGCTTGTACAGTGACAGTGAAAGAGGTGGTACCTATGGTAGAGCTCTAAAGGATGTGGGTTATAATTGGTTAATGAAACAGGAGAATTATGAGGTATTAAATTCAAATTAACACGACTTTGACCATCAAATGAAATGTGAATAACTCTTGCTTATTTCTTTGAAATCAAAGACACTTCCGATTTTATCTACGCTTGAAATAATTTAATTTGTGTTCTCAATATCTCTAAATTGTTACCTATTGTGAGGGGCCACGAGGATAAAAGCACACTAAAAAAATAATTTTTAGCGGTAATATAATTAATTAACTATAATAGCTTAATTGTCGCTAAATATATATTTTTAGACACAATTATCACTCTTTGTAAATGTCCCTAATCTATAGCGATATTGAATCCAATGACAATTAACTAATTCAGATAAAGACTTTTACACTCTTTGTTAATATGCATATTTATTATCGCTAAAAGCTTCATACAAGCATATTAAGATGTTTCATACAACTGAAAAATTTGAAGGCAATGATGACCTTATAATTACTAATATTTTGTTTCTCCTCCCAGCAAGACCTCTCTTCACGTTCAAATCATGGTAGTTGTCTCTCATCTCTAGTCCCCGTTTTTCTTCCCTTTGGAGGCCTAAAATTTAATGCATTCATGATAAAGTAAAATCTAATGTGTACTTCTATTAGATTCTTAGATTTTATCAAGGGTGATCCTTTTGAATATGGTAAGGGAGTTTACTTCAATGGAGCAATCTTTTGGACGTTTAGGCCCTTCAATAGCTCTGTCTATTTTGATATTGATGTTGACAAAACGTGGACTAACACAAAAATATATATGGTCAAAATAATGAAAATAAAATGAGAAAACAATGACATTAAGAATTTTATGTTGAAATCCTTTTAAATAAGGAAAAAACCACGGGCAAAGAGGAGCAACTGCTATTACTATAGCAAGGAATTTTTATACTGTGTAGTCACAAATATAATACTCAAAGTGACTACAACACACTCAAAAGGAATACCACTCTTTTGATTTACCACCTTACTAAAATATCGATCACACTCTATTTTTCTTCGCACACTATTTTTCTTTTATAGTCTATGGAATACCTCACTTTGCTCTAAAATATTTTTTCTCTCTATCTTGGTGTGTTTTGAACTGATGAGTTGATGGCCATTTTATAGAGAATAATGGTTCATGATTGTCACACCACTTTAATTTTTTTATGATGGTTAAAGATATGACGGAGTTTTTTTTTTTAAAAAAATAAATAAATAAAGGAAATAAAAATAAATAAATAAATAAATATATATATATATATATAGTTGTCGCCACTTGAAATTGAGTTTTATAGGTGTTCCAAGTCACCTGGTAATTTCAAATTTTAAAGAAAAATACTTTTTTTTTAGTCTACGAAACTAAGATTGGGTAAGAAATTCTATTGACCGGAGGGAAGGTGTGAGGCACCCCCCGAGACCCGTGGTTCTAGCACGATCATTTTATTAACTTTTGTTTGGCTAAAAATATTTTTTTTGGATAAAAAAAATCGTGTTAGTTACACTAATCTTTGTTTAAAAAAAATAATTGGCCTAAGAGCGTAACCGCACACAAGACCCTTTTAGAAAAATACACCAAGGATCATAACCGAACACATGGTGACATTTAATATTTTATTTATTTATTTTTTTAAGAGAAAAAATACTGATAAATAATGACTCAAATTTTATTTAATAATGAGAGGAAAAAAAATGAATAAATGAACTTGTTGCAACATATAGACATGAAAATGCTTCCTATTTTTTTTTTTATAAAAACAAAATGCTAATTAATGTTTTTAAAAAAAAAGATATATATATATATATATATATATATATNAAAAAAAATAAAATATATATATATATATATATATATATTGACAAAACAACAAAAGAAAAGAAAAAAAAAAAGACTAAGCCTCCTTTTAAAACAAATAGTGACATACTTATTTTATTTTATTTTTTATATTGATACAATTTCAGAAATGACCATTTTAGTAAAATTTTCTGTTTTATACAAAATGGCGACATTGTTCTCTATTGAAAGAAAATTGCAAAAAATAGCCAATTTTATCTAATAGTTAAATTACTAATCAATAGTAGCCAATTTTGTATTTTTGTTTCAATAACTATTTCATATGATTATTTAAAAGAAAAAAAAAACAAAATTTATGAAATGATCAGATTTATATTTTTTGTAAAAGACGATCGAATTTACATTTTTTGCAAATATGACTAGATTTACATTTTTTGCAAAAATGACCAGACTTACATTTTTTGCAAAAATGATCAGATTTATTTTTTTGTGCAAAAATGACCAGTTTGTGTTTTGTTTTTTTTTTTTTTTTGCAAAATCAGCCTCCTTTTTTTCTTTTCTTAAAATGACTAGAAACTAAAAATAAAAAAGACTTTGAGATTGTTTTTTTTTTAGCAAAAGCAAGGGTTATGTATCAACTTCATAATGATAAAGATATAATTAACACATAGAACACAAATATACAATAACAACAAAGCATAATTTAACTAACTCCAATAAAGTTATGTATCAACTTCGTAATGATTAAGATAGAGTTAACACCTAGTCTAATAATAGAATACAAATATACGATAACAACAAAACATAATCATATTAAGTATATAACATATTTAACTAATTCGAATAAACTAAACATAATAACTTAACCAAAAATATAAACATGTTTCATTATTTTTTGAAGTTACATTGCAAAATGTAGGAAAAGGAATATACCTAAAGAGATGATGACAAAACAATGATGGAAGCAAAGCTTAATTCAACTCCAAAAGACCACAAAAGGTGAAATATATTTATTTTTCTTAGAAGAGGACCTTTCTTTTTTCTCTATTCTTTTGATTTTCCCTCTTCTAATATTTTTTTCTTGTTCCTTTTTTTTTTTTTTTGTGTCCCCTTGAAATGAAAGAAGAATGGGGTTTAAATAGGTGTTGAGCATTAAACTCCCCACTCTTTTTGAAACTTAAGAGTCAATGCATGCATTGGACTCTTTGTTTTCCCAACATGCCACCCAAGATGACCAATGGAATTTTCTCTCTTTTTTTTCTTTTTCTTTTTTCAGATTAATTAAAAGACTGCATTGCCCTTTTAGATGACCCATTTCCTTTATTCATTAATTGAATAATAGTTCAATGGGTCATCTGAAAAGTTAAAACAGGCCCAAAATGTTGACCCATTTCACCAAGACCCAAAAATCAAAAGAAAATCAGCCCACTAACAACAAATTCAAACATCTAAACTATTTTGAAGATCAAACACAACAAATAAGGCAGAAAAATAAAAATACAAATAAAAACAAAATTCAAAAGATAAAATTCAAGCAAAACAACAAAACTTCAATTTGATAAAACTTAAAGAAACACTAACAAAACAAATACAAATACAAATCCAGCACCAAAACGACTTATATGGTTAAGAAAAAAAATATGATAATGACGAATTTGGATAGAAGATGAGAGGGGGAAAAGTTTGACATAAATTTTCTGGTGAATGAAGGTCTTCGAAAAACTTCACCGGAATTTTTTTTGACAAATTTTAGATAGAAAATTTATATCAAAGGATAGCCCTTGAAGAGCTCTATACATTTATGTAAAGGGTATGAGATGGGGATGACCGGAACTTCATAAATCTAAAGAAAAAAGTAAAGATATATATTTGATTTTTCTTAGATCTACAAAGTTTGGCTATGGATAAGGATGAATGGTTTACGGATTTATATAGAGGAGGGTTAAAGGAAGAGATAATAAATTTTTGGAGATTTTTTCGATGAAATGGTGGCGGCAGGCGGCAGCAGTGGCGGCGGTGGCACCAGCCGGAAGGCGGGGATGGTGGTAGCAAGGGGAGAAAAAAAATAAATAAGGCCAAAATTCTGATTTTTGGGAGTTTTTTTGTATTTTCTTTTTGGTAGGATCCCATAAGAGCCCTTGGATCAAAATATCATAGATGGTTGAGATTTAATCTTGACCATTTCTATTGGACCAGGTCTAAATTGATTGGGCCATTAGAATTTGGTCTAAATCAACTCAATTCAATCAAAAATTGGGTCATTTAAGCCAATTAAAAAATAATAATATAAACAAAGACAAGCAACCCAAAATACAAAACAAAAATATAAGAAGGGACCTTACTATATATTGTAGGAGTAAAATAAACACGTTAAAAATTCGGTGTTCATAGCATGCCCCTCTTTGCTTAGAAATATGAAGAGTTTTCAAGCGAAGAAAGTGAACGAAGTGGCTAATTTTTTACTGTTTCAAACTTCGTTGAAGCCATTTTGAAAAATATGACTGAACCTTGCTTTAGAGGTTGCCTACATATCCTTGATTGAAAGGAAATCAGGTCAATGTAATTCGAGAAACTTTGATAGTTGAAACTATAAGAAATTACGGTCAAAAGATTGCTTCATATTGCTTGTCATCATCTACTGTCTATTATTACAAAGAAAAGAGCTAGAGAACTATGCCTCTCTACATTATAAGAGTTACAAGATCCCTACTTGATGTTTTTTCTTAGGGTCTCGTCTTGATCTTTGACTTGATCTGTGCGTTATCTTTGAGATTGATCTTCATTCTCTCTTGGCGCGGCTTGTGGATCATTCTCAGGTGCATGTTTTAACTTGAGTTGGTGGTTGAAACTCAAAACTCAAGATCACAAAATGAAGAACCCAAAAAGGATGTGTTTCTTTTAGGGAAAAAAATGAGAATCTTGAACTAGGACGTATAACCCTAGAAAGAAAAGGAGAAGTTGGGTGTGTTGCCTTGAGAGTTTCAAATAAGACGTATTGTCTTTGTGGATTGTCCTAAGATTAGGTGTATCCCCAAATATGTGAATATGGTGTGTATAACCCATGAATGCTGGTGCGTATTGCCCAGAATATGCATATGGTGCGTATTACCCATGAATAGAGAATTGATGCGTATTGCATGTGAAAAAGGACTGGTGCGCATTGTACATGAAATGCATTATCGATGCATATTGCATGTGATTTGGATTGGTACGTCTTGCTCATGAAAGAAAGACTGGTACGTTTCACACGTGAATAAAGGACGAGTGCGTATTTGCACAGAATTCATATTGGTGCGTACTGCACGAAATTTAGACTGGTGTGTATTGCACATGAATAAAGGATGGTGCGTATTGCACATGAATAAAAGACCTGTGCGTATTGCACGAAATTTAGATTGGTGCGTATTGCCCGAAGCTCTCGAATTGAGAGGCAAGAATGTGAATAGCATGAGATGAAACAACAAACATGTGAAGACTTTGGAGAACTTTCTTTTTGTGATGTTTCATTTTTGACTTGTAATCCCGCATTTTCTTTTGTTCCTGTGTTGAGCAAAAGAAAGAGAAAATTGTTAGTTTAAAGTGGTGGTTGGTTTGTGGCCTTGATGCTCCGATGACTTGACCATACTCCTGACCAATTTCTCCAACTCTACTCCAAATTCTTGGTTGAACAACCTTTGAAGCTTTCTCTTTGTCGATTCAGGGGCCTTGATCTTTTTGGTACTACCAAATATCATGGTGCAACTGATGTCCCAAAGGATGAATTTTCTTGTTGAATATTTTTCATGACTTAAAAGACTATATCGTGTTCCTTCACGAGTTTTCAATGAAGATTTGATGCGTTTTTAGTCCTTGCTCGATGGCATGTCAACTCGGATACTCAGCTTTACTTTTGGGAACTTGTAGTGATTGCTCCATCAAAGTATAATTGCCAGGCCTGATTTTCATTTGGATCCACTTCTTCAACTATGTTAATCTCTTCATCTAGAAAATAAGTATCCAATGGTTCGTAGTCGCCATCGACTGGATTCTCTGCCAAGTGGTCTACCAAAGCTTGAGCTTTCATTAGAGTTCGAGTGACATATATAATGTCAAATTCAGTGAGCAAGATTTGCCATTTTGCGAGTCTGCTAGTTGGCATTGGCTTCTGAAAGATGTACTTCAAAGGATACATCCTAGATATGAGGTAAGTTGTGTAGCACAAAAGGTAATGCCTTAACTTTTGATGTTTCATTATTTTTTGAAGTTACATTGCAAAATGTAGGAAAAGGAACATACCTAAAGAGATGATGACAAAACAATGATGGAAGCAAAATTTAATTCAACTCCAAAAGACCACAAAAGGTGAAATATATTTATCTATTTTTCTTAGAAGAGGACCTTTCTTTTTCTCTATTCTTATGATTTTCCCTCTTCACATACATACATGTATTAAAACGAAGTAATTACTAACATACATCACACCAACATGAAATCACAACCATCACCTACCTCAAACAAAGCTTGAACCCTCCTAAGAAACTTGATTCTTCCCTTTCCGGATTCTTTCCGCTTGCTCTAGGTCTACAAACAACCAATTCAATACGGGGATCAATAATTAAGGTCTAATTTACCCGGATGACAAACCCCATAATCCAAGACCCAAATTATGATCCTAAGGTGCAGCTAGGGCTTCTCCCACCATCCAAAACAGTTCAAAACCCTCCCCCAACAATAATTACCCATGAATTTACATTCTACAAATCGAAAAACGGATTCAGGGAGTGAAAACCTTACCTTTAGCCTCAAAAATGGTGAGAAACCATCAAGAAAACACATCGTCTCATAGCTCTCAAGAACGAAGTTTGCAGAATAAAGATGTTTTTGGGGTTTATTTCCAACTTAATTCGTGACTGACCCGCTATGACGGTCCCCATCCCGCCAGAGCGGGCCCGCCCTGGTTGGAATAATCCCGCCCTGGCGGCTTACATGGGGATAGAACCTCGGAATTAGAGTTTCAAACCCCCATTTCACAAATACACCTTCAACCCATGACACTCAGAAACTACCCATTCACGCTAAGATCAGTTTTGGGAGTTCTACTTGCCCGAATTCAATTCCGTAAAGTCGTACGGGTTCCTTAACGTCTTAGATATCCACTCATGCGATCAAATTCATTATTAGATCTCTCATTAGTTACCAGATTCCCTAGACCTCATTGACTCTGATTTCCTCAAAATCTAGACTAGGCTAGGAATTTTCAAGTTACTACCAAAAAGTTTTTCGAAATTTTAAAAGTGACATTCCACATTGATGTCTTCACTATCTAATACATCTCATTCCCACCACCCACCACCCCACATCTCTACCTCCGCTTGCACTCTATAATATTTGTCTAAATTATATAAAAATATTTTTTCGTTGATATTTTATTTATATAACAAACATAAGAAAATAAGCAAAAGAAAAACACCATTCTTTTCCTAGAAAATATTTCCTCCGTAACCAACACACCCTAAATTCTAATGTAATTTTTTTCTGGGATTTCCAACCACCAAAAAAGGAAATTGGTAAATTTGGTGGATTTCAAAAGGCACACACTTAAGTTGATTTCAAACTTGATTTTGATAAATTGATAAATAAATATAAGGGATAAGGGTCTGAAAAATATCTCAACTTTGGTCGGATTTGCTGTTGCGATACTAAACTTCATGAGGACCTATTACCTCCCTAGACTATTTAATACCGTATTTTTTACCCCCTGAACTATTTAATAGTGTATTTTAAAGGTATATATGTGCCCACGTGGACACATTACTATTTATAATTTTGCATTATTTTTTATGTCCATGCAGACAAATATTATGTTTAAAATACGATATTAAATAGTCTAGGGAGGTAATAGGTCCTCATGAAAGTTTAGTACCGCAACAACAAATTCGACCAAAGTTAAGGTATTTTCAGACCCTTATCCCTAAATATAATGACTTGGATTAGCTGAAATTTGGTGGACGAAATTCCACATTTAATATTGATGAAAAATAAAATTTAGAAATTGAATGTATCAAATAAAAATTCCACATGTCAATAACTTTTATATGATACATTTTTGGAATTCCATCAAAATATATCATGTTTTTACAAACTTTAAGGCTTAAAATGAGCCTAAAATTAGTTCTCCCTCCATCTATTTTGATATGTGAATGACAAGTTTACTGTATTATGCTTTGAATATAATAAATTTTATGTTAAATTATGACTATAGTTAATAATAAGAATAAATTAAGAATAACGTGATAAATTATATCTTAATTTTTAAAATTATAACAAGTAAAGTTGAACATGAAGTTTTAGTAAACCTTGAGTGCGTAATTCACCCCTATAAAAGAAGCATAACCTTCAATCCTACATATTGAAAGACATGCTATTTTAATTTGAGCTTAACAATTGATACTTAAGTGTATTGTTTATTACTTTATCGTTTCTCCAAATAATTTTTAATCTACGTTATTTTCCTTTTAGGTGTTTTTAGTAGACTAGATAAACAATTTGAAAAGAATGAGTTAAATGAGAATCAAACGTATTAGATCTTAGATAAATCCAGATATTTTATTGGTGAATTTCCACTTAATTGTCTTTTTTCTTTAAGTATATGTTATATTTAGTTGTGCTCAGAATATAATTTTACTTTGTTTCATCTCTCAATTTAATTAAATCTTTGTTTGTGGTGTATGGGAGACCAAACACATGAACTATTAAGTCAATGCCATAAAAAACAAACTTAGCATTATTTCTTTACATTATACTCCCTCTCCCTCTGTCCCCTAATTACTTGTACACTTTTAAATTGACACACCTATTAAGAAATCAATTAATGACATAGTGAGTTTACCATTTTATCCCTATTAATTATGAAGTGGATGAAAAGTTCTGCACTTTTCAAAGTAATTAGTCATTTAATTGAGGGTATAATAGGTAAAAAAAATTGTTCTTTCTTGATTTGTCAAAATGAACAAGTAATTAGGGAAACTATATATAAATGAAAAAGTGGACAAGTAATTAGGGACAGAGAGAGTATTACATTATAATTAATGTATAAGTTGGCACGCTACACGACAGGTGAAATTAATTTACATATTTAATTGGTTGTTCTTTGAATGAAGGTAATCAAGAAGTTGAATGGACACTAGGGTTGTGTACTGTATCAGAAATATTTTCATAGTGAAAGTAGTAAAAATAAGTTTCTTGAATGACATCTCACATTAATTATATTCGACATACCTTATGTGCACCTCAACCCCATAGCCATAGCCTTACCACCCTACNATGACATAGTGAGTTTACCATTTTACCCCTATTAATTATGAAGTGGATGAAAAGTTCTGCATTTTTCAAAGTAATTAGTCATTTAATTGAGGGTATAATAGGTAAAAAAAAACTGTTCTTTCTTGATTTGTCAAAATGAACAAGTAATTAGGGAAACTATAGATAAATGAAAAAGTGGATAAATAATTAACGACAGACAGAATATTACATTATAATTAATGTATAAGTTGACACGCTACACAACAGGTGAAATTAATTTACATATTTAATTGGTTGTTCTTTGAATGAAGGTAATCAAGAAGTTGAATGGACACTAGGGTTGTGTACTGTATCAGAAATATTTTCATAGTGAAAGTAGTAAAAATAAGTTTCTTGAATGACATCTCACATTAATTATATTCGACATACCTTATATGCACCTCAACCCCATAGCCATAGCCTTACCACCCTACCCTCTGCATATGTTTGAATTATATATAAATTCTTTTTAAATATATTTTTTACTTACATAATTAATATTGAAATAAATAAATAATTACTTATTTTCTTTAAAATCATTTTTTCTTGTATCGAACACTTTCGAGATAATGTAAACCATATATATATATTTATATATATAAAAGCATGGTGTGAAAATAAAGGTCTCTAACAAGAAAGAATTAAATAATCTTGATTAATTTTTGGAGTATTATTAGGAAAAAGAAATGTTAAAGTCAAATGACTTAGAAACATCTGTAATACTAAGGAATCAATCTTTCATCAATTACTCATAGCCGCTCACCCAATTGCTTTATTTTTAAAAAAGAATTAGTTTAAATAGTTAATCAGCCAACTATTAATTTAAATAAAAAATAATATATGTTAAGCTATTAGATATATGTATAATTCATATATTATTATGTAAATGTAAATTAGTGTATAATATAAGTGTATTTGATAGAAAAAATAATAAAAAATCTAGACGACTTACTATTTGTATATATATAAATTACAAATATGTAAAACAGAATTCTAAATATCTCCTTTGAAATTTCGTTCTATGACATTATTAAGCTCCCGTGTGAGTTGAAATATTTACTCCTTATGTTGATAATTCATTTTCTAACAAAAATGAATTCAAATAGTAATTTGTTTTGTTTCTTCTTTGTAATTTTTTCAATTTCGATCTCTTGTAACCAAAAAATATAATCCAATTTAACAAGCATAACAAAGAAGCACATGCAACTACTCTAATAATTACAAGCAGATATTGTCAACAAGTTTAATCTACACAAACATAAATCTCACTTTGAAGTGTTTATCAGGTCTATTTTGAGTTGGCTTTCTAATGGTGGTATCAACTTCTTTAAAGGCTCATCCCACACAAAGAAAACTTAGGATAAATTTTCTAAATCCTTTCATTGAAAGTTTGAACATGCTTTAGTTATTCTTAAGTTTTGATGATTTAACAAATTATGAGATCTGGTAGAGGGACTGGATCCCATGAGCGACAAACGTTCATGACATTCAAAAGTGAACAGTTGTAAAGTTGTCACACCTGTGATGGTTGGTGAGTACGGAAAAAGAGATGTAGAGTTCTCAGTCAATAATTTTGCACTAGGTTATTTTTGTCCATCTTATATCGGTCACTTTATTGACAAGAAATAACCTATTTTTGCAAACAAGATTTTTGAAAAGTAAAAGCTATCTCTCTCATGGAAGCATGATTCTTGTCATATGTAACTTGAAATTTGGTATAAAATTATTAATTAGTGAGACAATATGTAATTATTTCAAATTATAGAGTGGATTAGTACTATTTATGACAGAAATATTTGTATAATTAGATAGTTTTTCCGACTATATTCCATAAAAGGAATTCGGGGCATCCTTTGATTTAAAAAAGAAGAAACTAATATTGTTTACACAAGATAATCATAATTCAACTACTCTCGTACATACTTTCTCAATTTACTTTTACTTGTTATATTTATTTCTTGAAAGTCAAAATGCGTAGATTTTGACCAATATCTTAAGATTATTTTTTTCTCATATTAATCTGAAAAATGATTGCAACTTCTAATTATTTCCATATAGTTTTCAAACATCTAAATTTAAAATTTTAAATATTAAATTAATCTAATTCAAATTAGCCATGTCAAATAAAACTTAACCAAGGAAGTATATGAGAGTGTCAATTCAGTTTGTTTGTACTATGAGGAACAAAGAGGTATCAAATATGTAACTTATCAAAAGTATTTATAGTACTGTAAACGAGGTAAAGTTGAAGAATTTAATCAAGCACTTAGTTTGCAGGATCGTTAAATATTGTTTCACAAGTCAATTAGTACAATCACATGTATATAAATCGCAAACTACATCTTACAATCTAAAATCGCACCTTATTACAGATTTGTTCTAATGTTTTTCGGAGAAAAAATCTTAAAGAATCTTCACACAAACTTTACCGAAATTGGAGAAGGAAGAAAGAGAGGGAAGAAAGAAACTGTCATTCGTTTTCTTTCTTTTTTTTTTTTTGTGAGGAAACGATACGTTGTTTCTCGAGAAACATTTTATAATCCTAAAGAAACACAACTTTTATATAGTTCTGTCGCTTCCCTTTTATTAATAAATCAAATATATAAGGTGGTTATAATATTTTGATGTCAAGTCAATTCTTTTGTGCATACCATTACCATGTTCTACGTTTAAAGAAAAACGCAAAAAAGTATGAAATATTTAACTAATATATCATATTATAATATCCCTTGCTTCATTCCTTAAACTACTCATTTCTTCTTTAAAATAGCCAACAAGTTGCTTAATTATATTGGAACAATTGACTAAACTATTAAATAAATTGTAAGGCCTTTGCTATAAATATTTGGCTTCACTAAATAGTTTCAACACACAAATTACTTCAAAGAAAATAGAAAGATCAAATAATTACATCCAAAGTATGGCAAAGTCACTAGTGAACTACACAACCTTCCTTGCTCTCCTCTTATGCTTCCTCCTCATATCATCCAATGGTTTGTACATCTTAATTTGTTTGTCATTTCATTTTATAGTTATGTCTTGTGTTCACCGTCCATTTTGCTCTCTCTCTCTCTCTCTCTCTCTCTCTCTATATATATATATATATATATATATATATATATATATAATTAAAATTACAATTAACTAGTATATCAAATAGAATTGAGAGGATTCATCCTAAAATATTTACTAATTCACGATGGTTGTTAACCCTATTGTAGTTAAGGCTAACTATCCCTTTGCACACTTATGAGTCGTTTTGCAGGGTGTATAAGAATAGTATAATTTACATAAATCCCATAGTGTTAACAACTAGTTACACTATTTCCCTACTCTTTTTCAAATTACAAAATCCTCTTAAAATTTATGGATTTCGGATACATTACTGGACTTCCTGATACATCACTGGACTTCCGGATACATCACTGGACATTCGGATACATACATAGTGAGGGATGTATCTCAGTATCTGAGAGGATGTATCAACGAGAGGAGAGTGATGTATCCGAAAGGGGATTTTTGAAATTTTTTAGATGATAGGGAATTTTAGATATTATGATAAAAATAAGATGTGTATTTAGGTAATTTTTCCTAAGAATGCTGAATAGAATGTATTAGTAATACTTGCATAATTTACGCGAAAAATATTTATTTTGTAGTTTTGATTTAGTGTATTAAAAATAAAACAATTTCCATATAATTTCTATTAAAAAATGTTTGTTTACATAATTTCTCATGTTGTTTTACAATAAAGTGGAGTAAGTTTTTAAAAACTGAGGTCAAACATATGTTGAAACTTTACTCAAATTTGATTTCCCAAAACTCCGTGTCAAAGTCAAAATCAGATAAACAAATTGAAATGGAAAGGATAAACAAATTGTTGTTGTTGGATGCAGAGATGGAAGGTGTTGAGGGGAAAACTTGCCGATGGCAAAGCCATTTATATTGTTCGAGGTTTTGCTTGTCTAGCAAGTATTGTGTAAAACGTTGCAGAGATGAGATTTCAAAGGTAACCAAAGGTCAGTGCATTACAAAAGGCTTGGGTCGTTATTGCTTCTGCTGGCGCACAGGGGCCTGCCCTCCTAAGCCTTAATTCAATCAATAACAAAATTAATGTATGCATGGTGTGTGTGTGTGTGTGTGTGTGTGTGTTATCAAGAATATAAACACTATCAATTCATCATTAGAATTGTAGTGATTGTGAGGAAAATTGTACTTTATTATGATGTTTGTATTGTAATTTACAATGTATTTTCTTCTTGGTTATGTACCCTAGTTTTTTTAATGTCAAGTGAAACAATTTAAATAAATTGTTCGTGCTCATTGTCATTGAGTAGAGTACTATATATGTAATAGATAATCTGATTATCTATATTTATACTAGTCTGTGGACACGTGCGTTGCACCTGTATCTAATGTAACTACTCCTTCTGTTCCTAATTATTTGTCAACTTTTGAATTGACACACCTATTAAGAAAATAATGATTGACATAGTGAGTTTACCATTTTACCCCTATTAATTATGAAGTGGATGAATTAAAACTTAATTTTTCAAGAAGTTCTACATTTTTCGAAGTAATTAATTGAGGGTTATAAGAGGTAATTTTTTTTTGTCCTTTCTTGATTTGTAGAAACGGACAAGTAATTAGAGACATCTAAAAAAGGAAAAGTAAACAAGTAATTAGGGACATAGGGAGTAGTAAATAAGGAAGATAATTGCAGTAGGCTGACTATCAACATTAAATTGGTGCAACATGTGTAAGAATAATTCTAATTAGAAGATATATTCACTCAATAGTATTTCATTAATTCATAGTTGAATTACAAATTATTATTGAAAATCATTCTACAAAAACCACTTATTACTATTTTTTTGCTGGGTAAATAAATTTGGATCGTCATTAATCATTTGTATAATTTTTAAATATATACGTATGTATGATTGTCCAAGAAATTCTTCTCAGGATATATACAGATGGTGTGAAAGATATTTTGAATTTTAGCAAGTCATATTTGAACTATGAATTTAAATGTCTATAATAGTGACATTAAATATTAGTAACTGAGTTTTGAATAAATTTTATACAGATTTTGTAAAATTATTAATACAATCTATGAATTTTAACTAAAACTGTTAAATTTGTCTTTTAAGTGCTATAATTAAATCAATATTGCATCTTTTTTTATGTAAGAGAAGTTAAAGTGTAACGACGCGAACTGTCGTTAATTAGGAGGGACAAAAATCCCGGGAAAATCTAGGCCATTGTCCCGCTAGAGTGGGCTAGATGTCGCCAGGGCGGGGTAAGTTGGCGCCTGAGCGGGATAAGCGAGACAGAACGTAAATTACGAGAAATCTTATTTTCTCCATCTTCCTAAAATACCAAATTAAGTCATAAAACACCCTAGAAACCTCAGAAAAGCTACTCAAAGCTTGGGAAGGAAGGAGAAGGAGATTTCTAGCGTAAGGATGGTGAGATCTTGCGAATTCTTGGCCAAATTCACCGTCACGAAGCTGGAAAACCCGAATCGAAGTCAAAACTATGTGCATCTGCTTGGCGCCCAGGTAGGCTAGGTTTTATGAATTAAGTAGTTATAAATCTGTGCTTACTACGTAATATGTAGAAATCAATGGTAGGGTTGGGTGTAGACCTTCGTGCACCAAGTAAATTCCCTGAGTAATTCCTAGAAATCAAAGTACGTGGGTGTATACCTTGAAAAGAGAAATTGATGAATTGTTAGGGACTCTTAGAATTGTTATCATGGATACAATTGGTTCAAGATTAAGACTAAGAAATCATGAATGGAACTAGACTTATGAATGCATGCTAGATCATAAATTGGAGTGATTGAATTGAGGATTTATGATGAATTGTGACTAAACCCTAAAAGGAAGTACTTAGATGATGAACTAGGGATGAACTAGGGCTAAGTATGGTCAAATTGATGTTTGTATATGAATGTTTCATTGTTTATCACACTTGTTGTAATTGAGATGGGTAAACTATGATTGCCACGAAATCATGACTTAAATGTATGAGCTTGAAGATATACTTGTGATTGTGATTGTGATGTGTTGAATGGATCAGTTGCCACGTTTCGACATAACTAACTTGGATCGGTTGCCACGTTCCGACATAATTAACTGTTTGGGTTTGGGTTCCATGAGAGGACCAATGATGTGATATAAAATGTGAAGTGGTTCGATTGTTCGTAAATATTGATGATATCGTATATGTTGATATGCACATGTGAGTTTATGTTGTATTAACTTGCTTATGTTGTACTTAGCGGGCACTTGTATGATGGTTTATATTTGATTGTTCATTGTAATGAGCGAACCTATTGGGTATAGTGGAGGGTAAAATGTTCAAGAGGCGAGTAATAGATAGTAAGGGTTATTTGTGGGTGGTAATGGCAAGGAGTAGAGGTAGTGGTCGTAATGTAAATACGCTTAGGTGGATTTCACCTTGGGGGAAAGAGTTTGGGTTAGTGTTAAGGGAGCTTGATGTAAGGTATTTGTGACTATGGTTGGGCAATGTGACAAGGAAGTAGGGGTATGACGCGAACGTTTAGTGGGCAATGTTGGTGCTTGTATGTGGGGGATTCTTCTACATGTTAGAATGGTTAGGCTATGATCAAGTACCTGGTAAGTAGGTTGAGTGGAAGGTGGTTAGTAGTTAGAGTGCTTGTGTGATTTGGAGGTATTACAAGAAAGGGTAACAGTGGAGAAGCGAGTGGTATTTCATGATCTTACTAGTTGGTTTCTTATATTATGTGGTGGGCATCGAGTTGACCGATGATGCCTACCAGTACGCGTGTTTTGTACTGATACAACTCTTGCTATGTCTTTTGACATAGTCTGGATGCAGGATTGGTGACGTTTCATTAGGTGAAGACGAAGAAAATCTCCAACNCTTTTGACATAGTTTGGATGCAGGATTGGAGACGTTTCATTAGGTGAAGACGAAGAAAATCTCCAGCAGTTTCTATTCTTCCTTCTGCATGGTGGGAGTTGTGTCTTTTATTTATTTGTCCAGTTGTACTCTTAGTAGCTCTTGTACTTGTTTAGACTAGATCCATGGGAGTTGTTAAACTACTTAGCAAGTTTTAACTAAAAGTGTGTCTAAGGATATTATTTATAAAATTATGTTATTGTAGTTACATTTGTTTTGTTAAATTTTTCCGCATGTTTGACTATTGGGATATGAGGGTTCTCCTACTTAGGTGTTAGAGTGGGTGCCCGCACGGTCCGGTGGATTGGGTCGTGACATAAAGAGGTTTGTTAGTTGTCTATTTTACTCTCATTGAAAATTACTTTCAAAACAATCCACCAACCTCTTAGGCTAAGAATTCATTCGAATCTTGCTTTCACTGAAAAATTATACTTTTTATATAAGTTTTTTTCTAATATNATGAGGGTTCTCCTACTTAGGTGTTAGAGTGGGTGCCCGTACGGTCCGGTGGGTTGGATCGTGACATAAAGAGGTTTGTTAGTTGTCTATTTTCCTCTCATTGAAAATTACTTTCAAAACAATCCACCAACCTCTTAGGCTAAGAATTCATTCGAATCTTGCTTTCACTGAAAAATTATACTTTTTATATAAGTTTTTTTCTAATATATCTATATTAAATGTTGAATCTTGTTGAATTTTTCATGTATTTAGTTTTTAATTTTAAGCATAACTTCTTTTTTATATATACTAGTCTTTGGACACGTGCAACACATGTGTATCCCATGCAAGTAGTTCATAAGGAAGACAATTGTTGTAGGATAACTGTCAACATAAAATCAGTGAAGCATGTGTAAGAATACTTCTAATTATTACATATGTTCACTCAATAGTATTTCATTCATTCATAATTGAGTTTACAAATTATTATTGAAAATTATTCTACAAAATCCACTTATTATTATTTTTTTTGCATGGTAGGAGTGTTTTTTTTAATAGAAAAAATACATAAATTTGGATCATCATTAATCATTTGTATAATTTTTAAATATATATGTATATACGTTTGCCCAAGAAATTCTTCTCAGTAGTATGAAAGATATATTGGATTTTAGCAAGCTATATATTTGAACTACCAATTCTATAATTTATAATAATTACATTAAATATTAGTAACTGAGCATTGAATAAATTTTATACAAATTTTGTATATTTAATAATACAATCAATGAATTTTGACTAAAACTTTGGATTTTTTTTTAACTGCTATAATTAAATTAATATTGCATCTTTTGTTTTTATGTAAGAAGAAGTTAAAGATGTTTTAGTTGTATATTTTCCTCTCTTGGAAAATTGATTTAAAAATACCAACCTCTTAGGCTCAGAATCAATTCAAATCTTGATTTCACTGAAAAATTGTACATTGTATATAAGTCTTTTTGTAATATATCTATATTAAATGTTGAATCTTGTTAAATTTTTCATGCGGTTAGTTTTTAATTTTAAGCATATTTATATATAGCTGGACACGTGCGTTGCACGTGTATCCGATACAAATAAACATAAGGAAGATAATTGTAATAGGGTGACTGTCAACATAAATCGGTGAAACACGTGTAAGAATACTTCTAATTATAACATATATTCACTCAATATTATTTTTATTAATTCATAATTGAGTTTATAAATTATTATTGAAAATCATTCTACAAAACTCACATCTTATTATTTTCTTGCAAGGTAGGGGTGTTTTATTTATAGAATAAATAAACAAATTTGGATCTTCATTAATCATTTGTAAATTTTTAAATATATATGTATATATGTTTGCCCAACAAATTCTTCCCAGACTATATACAAATAGTGTGAAAGATATTTTAGATTTTAGCAAGCCATATTTGAATTATGAATTCAAATATCTATAACTGTAACGACCTGTTCCCGTTGTTATAGAAAAGCCAACGACGAAAACTTTTGGGCCGAAAAACTTTTTTGTAGTATCTTGAGATTTTCCAACCTAGTCCAGATTTAGACGAAATCGGAGTCATTAAAGTCTAGGGAAATCTGGTAACAATTGGGTGATTTAATTATGAATTTGATCACATGAGTAGATAGATAAGTCGTTAAGGAATCCGTACGACTTTACGGAATTGAATTCGAGCGAGTAGAACTCCCGAAATCGATTTTAGCGTGAACGGGTATTTTCTGAGTGTCGTTGGTTGAAGGTGTGTTGTAAAATGGGGGTCTTGAAATTATTAAAATAGCTCACTAGTTTCATGCAAGCTGCTGGGGTGAGATTTCTGCCTCTAGGACGAGTTCGCTATAGCGAGGTGAGGACCGCTGTGGCGCGAGCCCAACGCGACTTAAGTCGGAAATAAACCCCAAAACGTCTTTATTCTGTACTTTTCAACTTTGAGAGTAAGGAGACGAACCCCAGGCGATTCTTGATAGTTTTCCACCATCTTTAAGGCTTAAGGTAAGGTTTTAACTCCATGAATCCATTTTTCGATCCGTAGAACGTAATCTAATGGGTAAATATCGATGGAAGAGAGTTTTGATCTGAGAATTATGGTGGAAAAAACCCTAATTTGGGTAGTGGAATCATGGGTATGATCCAAGGTTGTTAGAATTGTTAGTAATCCGGGTAATTAGTGATTGTTTATTGATTCCCCGTATTATATTGATTGTTTGTAGACCAAGAACTTGCGAAACGAATCCGAAAAGGGAAGAATCAAGTTTCTTAGGGTTTCAAGCTTGTTTCGAGGTAGGTGATGGCTGTGATTCTATGATTATCTGATGTACGTTTGTTCTTGCTTCATTATGATATATGTATGTATGCGAATGTTGCATTATTGATCACATTAATTGTAAATGATCAGGATATATGAATGTTAAAAGCCATAAATCATGACTTGATTGTATCATTATGAGAATGTACTTTGTGATTGTGATTATGGCTTGTTGAATGGATCGGGTGTTGCATTTCGACACACTAACTTGGATCGGTTGCCACGTTTCGGCATAAACATTGGATCGGATATCACGTTCTGGTATGCTAACAGTTTAGGTTTGGGTTCCATGAAAGGACCAATGACTTGATATAACTGTGATATTTAGGAATTGTGAAACTGTTCGTTGTTCATAAATGTTGATGATATTGTATATGTTCGGTGTATGCATATTATTGTATTGTGGTATTGATTTATGTATGTTGCACTTAGTGTGATAGTCGTGTGATCCTACCAGTACACTGTGGTTGTGTACTGATACTGCACTTACTCTTTCTTTATTGAGTACAGGGCATCTTCAGGCAGCTATTGACAGACCTCTCTTAGAAGATCAGTGATCACTTTCGAATTCAAGGGTGAGCCAGTTCTTCCAGGCTGCAATGAGTTCTCTTTCCGTCTACGTCCACATTTCGGACTTGGACTTTCCTAGTTAGTTAATTAGTTCATTAGTTGGGGGATGTATCCCTTCTTGTTTAGACTTTTGGTTCATTGTTAGATTTTTGGTACATTGACTTTCAGGTTCTAGGCGTATTTTTCTGCATTGTTTAGTTGTTAGATCTTTTGAGAAGTTTATGGGAACTTCAATTTTTAGCTATTTAACTTACTTCCGTAACTTAAAAGTCTTAGTTGTTTGGTTCTTTGCTTAGCTAATTAGTATTAGTATAATGGTTCTCCCACAGGAGGGTTACTGTGGGTGTCAATCACGATGGTCTGGATCGTGACAATAACAGTGACATTAAATATTAGTAACTGAGTTTTGAATAAATTTTATACAGATTTTGTATATTTATTAATACAATCAATAAATTTTGATTAAAACTGTTGAATTTGTCTTTTAATTAGTGCTATAATTAAATCAATATTGCATCTTTTGTTTTTATGTATAAGAAGAAATTAAAGAAGTTTGCTAGTTGTATATTTTCCTCTAATGGAAAATTAATTTCAAAACAATCGACCAACCTCTTAGACTCAAAATTCATTCGAATCTTGCTTTCACTGAAACATTATACTTTGTATATTAGTCTTTTTCTAATATATCTATATTAAATGTTGAATCTTATTGATTTTTTCATCTGTTTAGTTTTTTATTTTAAGCATAACTTTTTTATATATATACTAGTCTCTAGACACATGTGTTGCACGTGTATCCAATGCAAGTAGTACATATTATATAAATCATAGGGATAAGGGTTTGAAAAATACCTTAACTTTGGTCGGATTTGTTGTTGCGATACTAAACTTTCATGAGGACCTATTACCTCCCTAGACTATTTAATATCATATTTTTTACCCCCCTGAACTATTTAATAGTGTATTTTAAAGGTATATATGTGCCCACGTGGACACATTACTATTTATAATTTTGCATTATTTTTTATGTCCATGTGGGCAAATATATATGTTTAAAATGCGGTATTAAATAGTCTAGGGAGGTAATAAGTCCTCATGAAAGTTTAGTATCGCAATAGCAAATTCGACCAAAGTTGGGTATTTTTCAGACCCTTATCCCTAAAACATATTAAAAATATAGTGTAATGAATAATAGAATTAAGTGACAAAAATACAAGTTGAAATAGTTGAATAGTCCACTTATTCAAATGACTTCTTTGTTGAATAATAGATAATTTAATATTATCTGAACCTACAAAATTGCATTACTAAATATAGCTAAGTAGGTAAAATTTATAATGAATTATATTTTGAGAAAACATGTTAAGTATATATGATATTCTTTTATAAACAAAAACTTTGTTGTGTGTTTCACTTTGTTGTTTTGATTACAAATTTCAACTGTTAGAGTATTTCTATTTATCCATTGTATCTATCCACTTATAATTTTGTGATTAGGAAAGCCTTAATAAACNTCGAGCGAGTAGAACTCCCGAAATTGATTTTAGCGTGAACGGATATTTTCTGAGAGTCGTTGGTTGAAGGTGTGTTGTAAAATGGGGGTCTTGAAATTATTAAAATAGCTCACTGGTTTCATGCAAGCTGTTGGGACGGGATTTCTGCCTCTAGGGCGGGTTCGCTATAGCGGGGTGAGGACCGTTGTGGAGAGCCCGACACGACTTAAGTCGGAAATAAACCCCAAAACGTCTTTATTCTGCACTTTTCGACTTTGAGAGTAAGGAGACGAACCCCAGGTGATTGTTGATAGTTTTCCACCAACTTTAAGGCTAAAGGTAAGGTTTTAACTCCATTAATCCATTTTTCGATCCGTAGAACGTAATCTTATGGGTAAATATCGATGGGGGAGAGTTTTGATCTGAGAATTATGGTGGAAAAAGCCCTAATTTGGGTAGTGAAATCATGGGTATGATCCAAGGTTGTTAGAATTATTAGTAATTTCGGTAATTAGTGATTGTTTATTGATTCTCGTATTATATTGATTGTTTGTAGACCAAGAACAAGCGAAACGAATCCAAAAAGGGAAGAATCAAGTTTCTTAGGGTTTCAAGTTTGTTTCGAGGTAGGTGATGGTTTTGATTCTATGATTGTCTGATGTATGTTTGTTCTTGCTTCATTATGATATATGTATGTATGCGAATGTTGCATTATTGATCACATTAATTGTAAATGATCATGATATATGAATGATGAACGCCATGAATCATGACTTGATTGTATCATTATGAGAATGTACTTTCTGATTGTGATTATGGCTTGTTGAATGGATCGGATGTTGCATTTCGACACATTAACTTGGATCGGTTGCCACGTTTCGACATAAACATTGGATCGGATACCACGTTCTGGTATGCTAACAGTTTGGGTTTAGGTTCCATGAAAGGACCAATGACTTGAATAACTGTGATATTTAGGAATTGTGAAATTGTTCGTTGTTCATAAATGTTGATGATATTGTATATGTTCGGTGTATGCATGTTATTATATTGTGGTATTGACTTATGTATGTTGCACTTAGTGTGATAGTCATGTGATCCTACCAGTACACTGTGGTTGTGTATTGATACTGCATTTACTCTTTCGTTATTGAGTACAGGGCATCTTCAGACGGCTATTGACAGACCTCGCTTAGAAGATCAATGATCACTTTCGAATTCAAGGGTGAGCCAATTCTTCCAGGCTGCAATGAGTTCTCTTTCCGTCTATGTCCACATTTCGGACTTGGACTTTCCTAATTAGTTAATTAGTTCATTAGTTAGGGGATGTATCCCTTCTTGTTTAGACTTTTGGTTCATTATTAGAGTTTTGGTACATTGACTTTCAGGTTCTAGGCGTATTTTTCCGCATTGTTTAGTTGTTAGCTCTTTTGGGAAGTTTATGGGAACTTCAATTTTTAGCTATTTAACTTACTTTCGTAACTTAAAAGTCTTAGTTGTTTGGTTCTTTGCTTAGCTAATTAGTATTAATGGTTCTCCCACATGAGGGTTAGTGTGGGTGTCAATCACGATGGTCTGGGTCTTGACAATAACAGTGACATTAAATATTAGTAACTGAGTTTTGAATAAATTTTATACAGATTTTGTATATTTATTAATACAATCAATAAATTTTGATTAAAACTGTTGAATTTGTCTTTTAATTAGTGCTATAATTAAATCAATATTGCATCTTTTGTTTTTATGTATAAGAAGAAATTAAAGAAGTTTGCTAGTTGTATATTTTCCTCTAATGGAAAATTAATTTCAAAACAATCGACCAACCTCTTAGACTCAAAATTCATTCGAATCTTGCTTTCACTGAAACATTATACTTTGTATATTAGTCTTTTTCTAATATATCTATATTAAATGTTGAATCTTATTGATTTTTTCATCTGTTTAGTTTTTTATTTTAAGCATAACTTTTTTATATATATACTAGTCTCTGGACACATGTGTTGCAAGTGTATCCAATGCAAGTAGTACATATTATATAAATCATAGGGATAAGGGTTTGAAAAATACCTCAACTTTGGTCAGATTTGTTGTTGCGATACTAAACTTTCATGAGGACCTATTACCTCCATAGACTATTTAATATAGTATTTTTTACCCCCTGAACTATTTAATAGTGTATTTTAAAGGTATATATGTGCCCACGTGGACACATTACTATTTATAATTTTGACCAGTGAAGATCGGAATTGAGCTGCTTAAGATTCCAATTCAAGTAAGGAAGATTGTCATTATCTTTTATGTCCATGTGGACAAATATATATGTTTAAAATGCGGTATTAAATAGTCTATGGAGGTAATAGGTCCTCATGAAAGTTTAGTATCGCAATAACAAATTCGACCAAAGTTGGGTATTTTTCAAACTCTTATGCCTAAATCATATTAAAAATATAGTGTAATGAATAATAGAATTAAGTGACAAAAATACAAGTTGAAATAGTTGAATAGTCCACTTATTCAAATGACTTCTTTGTTGAATAATAGATAATTTAATATTATCTGAACCTACAAAATTGCATTACTAAATATAGCTAAGTAGGTAAAATTTATAATGAATTATATTTTGAGAAAACATGTTAAGTATATATGATATTCTTTTATAAACAAAAACTTTGTTGTGTGTTTCACTTTGTTGTTTTGATTACAAATTTCAACTGTTAGAGTATTTCTATTTATCCATTGTATCTATCCACTTATAATTTTGTGATTAGGAAAGCCTTAATAAACATAAATCACCAACATACTAAATATGTATACCTATTTTTTTTTTCATTTATCCACCTTTCTTTAACAACTTCATAAACTTTAAGACATAAAAAATTAAAGTTTCAGAACATTTTAAGCTAAGCAACTACTCAAGCTAATGAATAGGCATGACATATAAGAGGGCCAAAAGTCAATCTCTAACACTTCTATGTAAAAACACCAGTTTAATATGAATGATCATAAACATGAATATAAAACATTGATAATGTATAAAACCTAAGCTCACAAAAATTTATACAAGTATGTATATACATTTTTATGAATATGTTCACAAAAAAGGCTGGAAAATGAATTTACTCATTAAATTTGTAACTTTCCTCTGCCTTTTCTTCTAATGGAGAGAGTTATACATATTCTTAATTTATAAATTCACTAGAGAACTTGACCGCGCTTCGCATGATCATTAAAGAATTAATATTTTCACTTCGATCAATCTTATATTCACTTTATTGTCTAACCGTAACATTATTACTTATTTTAATTATATTATGAAAACTCCTTCATTAATTTTTATATCTTTGTTTTATATTCTCCAATCAAAATAGTCTCAAAAGTGTTATAAAATAACTAGTTTAGCAAACTAATAAATGTGTTATAAATAAACTAGCTTAGCAAACCAATATTAATAAACTAAATTAAAAAGAAGAACAAGCAAAGAGAGGGGGTAATCTATTACAATCTCTCTCTCATTTTTGTGAATGAAGTAATGTACAAACTATTACTTGGCCATTAAGAAGTTATCAACTTGGTCAAGTGATGACACTTCTCAAATGGTTGGCCCTACATGTCACCCATTTAACATTGCAAGTGATGACACTTCTCAAATGGGTGGCCCCACATGGAATCCACCTTAAATTTACAACACACCCCCACCCCCACCCCACTCCGAATGTCCATGTAAAAGAAAAAGTTGAAGGAACAAAAATATACATGTCTTCATAATATTCATTGCTTGCTGCCTCAATTAAAAACCTTTCTAGAAAAACTCAGTGGGACAAAACCTAGATTAAGAAAAAAAAGTGTAGGGCGTATTTTACTCCTCCTAATAAAGACCATGATTCAGATGCTTAAGTTTTCGCATTCCAATAATATCTTGTGTACCATCTTCTTAAGAGTTGAGGCTGGGAAAGATTTGGTGAATAAATCTGTTGGATTATCACTTGAACGAATTTGTTATATATCAATATCACCGTTCTTCTGAAGATCATGTGTGAAGAATAATTTTGGTGAATTTTTTTTTCGTTCTATCTCCTTTATGAGGCCTCATCTAAGTTGAGTTATGCATGCAACATTGTCTTCAAAGAGCACTGTGGGTACCTTGACATCACACTTCAAATCAAATCTTTCTTTGATGAAATGTATCACTGATCTCAACCATACACATTCTCTATTTGCTTCGTGAATAGATATTATCTCAGCATGATTTGAAGAAGTAGCGACAATAGACTACTTCATAGATTGCCATAATATAGCAGTACCTTCGTATGTAAACAAATAGCCTGTTTGAGATCGAGCTTTATGCGGGTTAGATAAATAACCTGCACTATCTTTGTTAGTATAAAATAGACCAATATCACTAGTCCCCTTTAGATATAGCAATATATGTTTAATTTCATTCCAATATCTTTGTGTAGGGGAAGAACTATATCTTGCTAACAAATTAACAGAAAATGCTATGTCAAATCTCGTAGCATTAGCAAGATGCATAAGTGTACCAATTGCACTAAGATAAAGTACTTCAGGACCAAGGGGTTCCTCATTCTCTTCTTGAGGTCGGATCAGATCTTTACTCACTTCAAGTGATCGAACAACCATTGAAGTACTTAATGAATGTGCTTTGTCCATGTAAAATCGTTTCAAATTTTTTTCAATATATGCAAATTGATGGATGAAGATCATGTATACTAAATGTTCAATTTGTAGACCAAGATATAGTTTTGTCTTTCCAAGGTCTTTCATCTCAAATTCTTTTTTTAGATATTCAATTTCCTTTTGAACCTCTTCAGGGTTCCAATGAGCTTTATGTCATCAACATAAACGGCAAGAATAACAAACCCTAATATTGTTTTCTTAATAAAAATACAAAGACAAATTGCATCATTTATATAAACTTCTTTTATCAAGTACTCACAGAGGTGATTATACCACATGCACCCTAATTGTTTTAAGCCGTAAAGATAAGTTGTAACCACATTCATTAGATGTATTTCAAGATTTTTATGTACAGCTAAACTGATGAGATATCAAAAAGTTATTGCATTCATAACCGGTGAATTTGTTTCTTCATAGTTGACACCGCATCTTTGAGAGAATCCTTGTGCAACAAGGCGTGCCTTGTATCTTACAATTTCATTTCTCTCATTTCTTTTTTGTACAAAAACCCATTTATAGCCAACTGATTTAACATCATTAGGCCTTTGGACTACTGGTCCAAAACCTCACATTGAGCAAGTAAATTCAATTTTGATTGAATTGCATCTTGCCATTTTGATCAATCACATCTTCGTCGACATTCTTTGACAGACAAAGCTTCAAGATCCTCACTGTCTTGCATAATATTAAGTGCAATGTTATAAGCATAAACATTGTCCACTATAATTTTTTATCAATTCAACTTTATCCCATTATCCAAAGAACTTCTTGATAGTTCTTCATTCACTTGAGTCTCGGGGGTCATTATACTTTTTCATCTCTTGTTGCTAAATCATTCAAAATTCATATTTATATGCTTGTAATATTTGTTTTATTGATAAAATTTTTGACATAAATTGTTCCTTGAGAGGTAGAAAAGAGATTTCAATTATTAATAATGTCTTAAGTAATCATTTCGGCAAAATATATACATGATTCAACTTCACAAGCCAACAAAGTACTCTCCTTATTTCTAGTTGGATTCAACATGTTGCATCAAAGGTACTAGAAGATCTTGACCTACATCTAATTGAATACTCATGAGAAGTTTTACCACCTATATTATGATTTTATAGACATTGAGACTCTTCGCAATCTAAAATTGAACAGATGTAACTTGTACCTATCGTCCAATTTAAAAGATTTATGATTCTTGAAATATTTTAGTCTAACTAATGTTCAATTCGTATCTTATTTATTAAATTGTTGTTTAAAGATGTGTGGTTCTCAAGTCTTCGACTATGGAGAGTTGTTCTTCTATTGGTGAACTCACAATAAAAGGTTCTAACAAGTTTAGAACTCTTTTGAATAGTGGCTATATTGACATAATTTTGATCACTACTGATAATCCAAGTATTAACATATGAAATTAACAAAATCAAGGTTGTTGATCCAATAAGATTAAAAGATGTGATCATTTTCACTAATATGTTGTAGCCTCTAGTAGCACAAGAATTCAATATCACATCTTATAATCTTAATCAATCGAAAAAATTGATTTTAGTTATTTCACCATCATAATGAAACGCGTTAATACATTGGATTATCAAATACAACTAAATTATGCCAACACAACCTTTAATCAAAAGAGTTCTAAACTTGGTTCAACCTTTAATTATGAGTTGACCAAAATAAGAACAACCATCCAATTAAGTCAAAGACTCAAAACCACACAACTTCTAAGCAACAATTTAATAAATAAGTTACCACTTAAACGTTAGTTAGACTGAGAGATTTCAAGAATACTAAACCTTTTTTAAATGGTGATAGATACAAGTTACAATAAATCAATTTCAGACTGCAAGGAGTATAAATCTCAATATAATCAAAATCTAGGTGGTAAAAATTCTTACCAATTGATTCAACCAGATGTAGCTCGACCTCTTCTAGGACCTGTGATATAACATGTTGAATTCAACCCTTGAAAAACGAAATGTACCCTGTTGGCTTGTGAAACTGATACCTATAATTGTTTTGACTAAATAATTACTAGAGATATTATCAATAATTAGGATCTCTTCACTACTTCATAAGGAAAAAATTCATTTCAACATTTCTATCAAAACAAAAATTGAGAGCATATAATTAAGAATTTAGAAATAATTTAGTAAAAATAAAAGAAGAAATAGCATGCTTAATAGATTAAAAAAAAAATGAAAATTCTATCAACAAATATCTTTAGGAAGATAAACAATAAGTTAATCATTGGAGCCATCATTACCATTTTGGACCCTAAGCTTCCATCACCATTTTATTTTTTCTAAATTAGAAAAGGAAACATTAAGACACGATGTAAGGAAAATATTAAGGCAAGATATGAGAATACAATGTGAGAGACCTATGTATTTATAGGGCGTGAACTGAAGAGGTGTTTGGGAGATTTTAAATGTACTCAACAAATTACCTTAATGTACTGCTTATCTTTGGAAAGAAAATTAAAAGAAATGAGAATATAATCAAATTTCATTTAAATAAAACAGTCTATAGTTATAGCTAATATAAAATTACATTAGAAACCCCTCCTTTGTAGCATTTTCTTGGATTTAGAGCCTAAAAATCAGATTATATAGTTAAATATAAAATGAGAAAATATATAAATAGTAAAAATAATTTAATAAATGTTATATTTTATTATTAATTTGTTCGTGATTGAAATTTCCATTAACATGTAGTATCCTTCTGTCATGATCCGAAATCGAATATGATAGTGCCTACCTGTCAAGCCCCGAGAGCCCACCCTAGACGCGACATAGCACTCGGAAGTTCCATAGGCTCGATAGTACCAACCAACCTGATTTATTCAGATAATCCAATATAAATACCAATTTTAAATACCAATGCGGAAAGTAAGGCACATTTCAATCAACCTTTAAGAAAATTCAAAAGAGGAAAACCAATTTGATTCATAATTAAAAGGAAAAACCAAATCCAACTAACCATGGGTCTACGAAACCTCTACTAACAGAATAATAATATGAAAACCAAAGGAAAGAATGATAAAAGAAAAGTCCATTTTTCAGTAGATACAAAGAGCACCACAATGTTGATTGTTATCCCTCAATGATCTACTTTTGCCTGGAACAACGAACATGTATCTCTGAATCATACATCATGAAATGATATAGCGTCCAAGAACGGTCAGTATGAAGAGTACTAGCAAGCAACCCATGGGAAAGGACAAACACTATATATATATATATATATATAAAATTCCGTCCTTTTGGCCCATTTCGCAGGAGCGAACGCTGCGTCCTCGCTTAAGCGAGCTATTGACTTCGTTGACTAGTTTGCTTAAGCGACCAGTGCTTTGCAGGTGCAATTCTTGTGATTTATTTTCTGTCAGGTTTTTGCTCTTTTTCAGCTTCGAATTCACTTATGATCAGTGTTTCCTCTCCCAACATCAAAACACCTGGAATAACACAAATCAAAATATAATTAGCCTCTTTTTCTATTTTGAGTGCTGCAAAATTATAGGAAAAGAGCTCTAAATGAGTGCAAATTCGTCACTCATCAAAATTTTAGGAGTAGAAAAGAATCAATTTATTATGAGATGCTAGGAGAAGTAGAAGAGACTCCCTTTATTATAAGATTGAAGGAGTAGAAAAGACCAAAGTTATTATGAGATGTTTTTTCTTTTATTTAAAAAAGATTTAATTTCTAACTTAATGCATTATACCTACATTCAAAGAGAATGCTAAAAGTCTAAAACGTTGCCAGATTAAAAGTAAATGAACTATTAGTTAAAATAACCTGTGCTATATTTGATTTAATTTACTCAAATTCATCATGTTTGTGTTTTAAAGGAATAATTTAATTAATTAAATTCTTTATATTTTTAATATTTAAATTAAATCTAAGGTAAAATGGTAATTCAATTTTTCATTCTGAAGCTTCCCACTTTTAGTAATATACTAGTTTCTGGTAACGTGCGCTGCATGTTTGTTCTTTATTATTATGATAATAAATTTTTTATCTATAATAATTTTGAGTTATAAAATGGAAATATTGGTGGAGTCATGAGTGAAAAATTTTAACCACTAATTAATAATCTCTTCTACTGCTTATATGTTATATTCTAATTTAATTTCTATTATATGTTTTTCTCTTTAAGAATGTTATTCCTCTTTCATATTTAGAAAGATAAATTTTAATGTTGTTCATATTTTCCTTTTAAGTACTCATTTTCATATTAAATTAAATTACCTCATTTGTTAGAATATGTCATCTTCAGATATTTTCTTGATTTCTTTTGCTCGATATTGTTGAGGGAGAAGCATTAGTTATCCTTTTTACCTCGAAAGCTAGGAGACTAAAGTAAAATATAATTTCAATAAGTCATTGTCAAACTAAAACTATGAAGGAGGCTCTACTTTGTAAAATACACATGCATTAAGTTATTAAAATCTAATTAAAAATAAAATAATCAAGTGTTAATCAAATTTATTAAAAATTACTCATGCAAAAAATTGCAAAAATTGTTGCAAAGACATGCCGCATACCTCATTTGTATTGGCACAATTTCTACTAAAAGTTCTATTCAACGGTCCGCAAAAGCATCACCTTTTGTTCATACCCGAGATTAATAAATTACATCATAAGTTCATAAAACAAAATTTTAGCAGTATATTTTCATGTGAGCGATCAAGCACTTAAACATCAATTTAAAAATATAATTTGAATGATAGCAAAAAATGAAGAAACTAAATGTAAAGAAATGCTTGAAAGAACATATGATAAGAGTTGTATGTTGTCTAAACCAAATTCAAATGTACAGTATTCCCATTAGAAGACAACGTGTAAGAGAAAATATGCATCTGAGGAATATAAAAAATATGGATTGTTGGAAATATATGTCAGTTTCTTTTAAAAGATTATTATTAATGAATAATTATATTTTCATTTGCTTTCATACTTAAAATTGTAATTTATTGTGAAAATTATGTTGGTTAAAAGGGTATAACGCCGATACTAATTGAAGAGAGACATGTATGTTATAGTTTTTTGTACAAAAACGTTACTGTAACTTATAGGTATAGTGATTTCTTGAAGAGTTAAAAAGTCACTCGACTTTAATGGTGATTTCTTGAAGAGTTAAAAAGTCATTCACTTTAGTGGTTTCACACTTATAGAATAATAATTAATTAATTAATTAATTAATAATGATAATTAAAAAGTTGAAGGGCATTTTCGTAATCCAACTTTAGACTAAGCACCTTCCCACTTATAATATGACATGATATGATATATAAAATCTTAGTAAGCTAAGTCTAAAAGAAGGAACTATAACCTACCTCAAGGCTGAAACCACACTCGAACTTCTACTCGGGTGCTTTTCCTTTCCGAAGAGCCTCCAAACACTGTCACGCTATCTATTTTATATCTATCCATTTATAACTCTCTTTTTTAATCTTCTTGAGTTGAAATTGAAATTGTGGTTATAAAATTTAACTAACAGTATATTAAAATTAATGAGATTAAACAGGTCAAATTGGATAGGTCAAGACTAAACCCATTTTGTGGCCCATTTAAGCCCAAAGTAAACTTGGGCAGGTCAGGACCAAAGCCAATTTATGTTTCAACCCATTTTAATTACTTCAATTTCAATCCAATCCGCCCATTTGACACCCGTACATGATACACATTTCTCTTGAATCGTATGGCTGGAGGCAAATGAAATTGTAGATGGACCTTAAGGTGAGGAGTCGTTCACTAAGGGTCATTATCTAAATTAGGCCCGAGGGCCGTATATCTTAACAACGCCTCAAATGTGTGAATTTTTACTACTACAACTTGCCTTTCCTTCTCTATCTATAGTTGTTTGGGTTGTTGAGGCCAAGGTAACTTTGAGGTCTTTGGTTATCCCACAAAACTAAATTAGCCATTAGGGTTGATATTTCTCCCTTGATCCCGCGGAGCTTGTTGGAGATGCATCTTATCCCTTTGGACTCCGGTAAAAGGGAGTTGACGTGACTCGTGATCTAAGGTGCATGAGACTAGGATTATAGAGACATGTCCCGTGCTCCGCATAGCCTTGACCTTGAAGCCTTGATTTCATCGGATGCTTTTCTACCCATATGTTGGGTCGTTGGCCGGGGGATCATCACGTAAGGTTCATTGATAGAAGACACTGAGCATGTGTTTGGATTAGGTCTAAAGATTGTATGTTCTAGCAAGCACCATGCATGGATATATTTCTTAATACTATAGTAGGTTTGTAAGTTACTTGTAAGTGTTTCCATTTTAATCCACCCCAAGGCCAAGGTAAAAAATATTTAATGCTTTGTTATTTTTAAAACTTTTTAAAATTTATTTTATACATGTAAACTTATTCAGTTCAGTTTTTTCTTTTGTTGTTGTTGTTTTTGTTTTAGTGTAATATTATAAGCATATCTTACTTATAAGGTTATGGATTGGAAATTGAAACCTATAATCTAATTTTATTTTAAAATAATTGATTGATTCGATAAGGTTCAATTCGATTAGTTCAGACTATTGTCAAATGTCAACCAACATTGACACCTCTAGAAAAATATTGTTATCTAAGGTTTTCTTTGTATCATTATATTTTTTACTTTTGAGTAACATTTGATTCAAGTAATACAGCAATTCCTCAACTCACCATTAAAACATGTAGATATATCAAAATATTCTCTTCCACAAGGCAAAAAATATATATAAAATGATAGGCGTGAAAAGAAAAGCGGGAATTGAATGGAATGCAACTTTTTATGGAGTTTTGAATGGAAAGGAAAAACATGGATCACCCATTGTTTAGGAAGTTTTAACTGTCTGGACTCCAAATAACAATTCCTAAAATTTCTCTACTCCAGACTTCTTTTTTTTCCATTTCTAACAGAAATAATGGTTGTCAAATTTACATACTCAAGTAACTCTGACCAATTTGTCAAGTTTGAGTGAATAAGAGGAATAAACAGAGGAATAAACAAAAATAATAATAATAAACGAAGCACTAAAGAAAACATCTTGGTGTAACATCTCTGCCTTGGTTTGGGATCCAGGGCAGAGATCTTTTTAATCTCTGTCTCTATTCCGGACTCAATCCAAAATGGCGTTTCAAGATTTTGATCAAATTTCAGAGCGGAGAAAGCTTGAGAGACAGCAAAAAATGAAGAAGAGGATAATGATTGGTGTTGTATTACTACTCATCATTCTCATCGCTGTTGTTGCTGCTGTTGTCTATTTTGTTGTGTTTAAAAACAAGAGCGATGATCCCTCCTCCGCTAGCAAATCTAATAAGAACGCGTCAACACCTCCTCCGAAAGAACCTGCCACCCATGAAACACCAAAGGCTGATGCATCACCACCTCCATCTGAGGCTGCTGATACAGCACCACCTTCTGATGAAGGTGGTGCTGCCGCCCCTCCACCAAATGAGGATGGTGCTGCAACAGCACCGGCTGGGGATGCAGCACCTCCTGCACCATCACCCCAGGAGGATGGTAATGATGCAGCAGCCCCAGCCCCTTCACCACAAGGTGAAGGAGCTATGGGAGCAATATGCGCAACAACAGATTTCAGTCAAAGTTGTGGGGACATTCTATCAAAAGTTTTACAAGCAAATGCCTCTGGTGCTCAACCCACAGATCTTCTCAAGGCAACCGTATCTGCAGCTATCGATGAGATTGCTACCGGCATTGTAGAACTAGACAAAATCAACAAGGATATCCCAGAGAAGGCCGTTGCTCATGACGATTGTATGGCCCTCCTTGGTGATGCTAAAAAAGACTTGAACACTTCCATTTACTTGCTTGAAGGTGGCATTAATGATGTCGCCACAACAACCGCTGAACTTAATAACAAGTTAAGTGCAGCCTTGACATACCAAGGCATGTGTGTGGATGGATACCCTGAAGCAGACCAGTCCACGGTGCAAAGCGCCTTGAAAAAAACCGAGGAACACACCATCAATTCTCTCGCTGTTGCCTCCGGATTGTCATCATCATCCCCTCAACCAAATAATAGCGCTAAAAGACGTCTTCTAACAACACGATTAGGTATTCCCGCATGGATTAAACAAGGTGATCGAAGAATGTTGGATGAAGAAGAAGGCAAAGACATGAAGGCTTTTATAAACATCACTGTTGCAAAAGATGGTAGTGGTAATTTTAGTTCCATAAATGAAGCTCTAAAGGCGGTACCACAAAGCTTTGAAGGAAGGTACAAATATTTACTCCATTTTTTACAAATGCAATTAATTAATAGTTGGATCTTTCTATTTTCTTATATAATTATGATAATGCAGGTTCTTTATTTATATTAAAGAAGGAGTTTATGAAGAGAATGTAGTTGTGTCACAAGTCAATCTTACATTTCTTGGAGATGGATCCCAAAAGAGTATCATTAGCGGCAGCAAAAACATTGTGGACGACCTCACAACATACCAAACCGCAACAGTTGGTAAGTAATAATGAATAAAAGGATGCATGATAGAAGGTGGAATAACTAATTCATAAACAACTTAACTCTGCATAACTAATATATATGCATAACTCTAACCAGCTACCAGACGAACCTTCAACCATGACCAATGAAATAATCTTTTTGGAGCTTTGTTGATGTGGACAATATCATTAGGGATTATTATACAATGTTTAATTGACTATATAAGAAAAGAACTAATGTTGCATTACTTGATGCATTACCTTTGTTGCATCATATTGTAAAGTCAATTTTATTCTTCATTTCCCTCCTATGTCTTGTGCAGCTATTTCAGGAGATGGATTTATTGCATATAAGATAGGATTCCGTAACACCGCGGGTCCTGAAAAATTACAAGCAGTGGCTCTACGAGTCCAAGCTGATCATGTAATATTTATGAATTGTCGCATGGAGGGTCACCAAAGTGTGATCTATGCTCAAGCCTATCGACAATTCTATCGTGGATGTTACATCACAGGCACAGTTGACATCATATCAGGCAACGCGGCTGCTGTGTTCCAAAACTGTCAAATTTACCTAAGGAAACCAATGAATGACCAAAAGAATGTCATTACTGCACAAGGAAGGTTGAACAAGCGCCAAACCACAGGGACCGTCTTGCAAAGTTGTAGCATTTTCGCAGACGATACACTTGAACCTGAAAAATCAAAGTTCAAGAGTTACTTGGGTCGACCAATGAAGGAATACTCTAGGACGATTGTTATGGAAACGGACATTACTGATGTAATTGATCCAGAAGGATGGGAGGCTACGAACGGGGACTACGCATTGAGCACTCTGTATTTCGGGGAATATACCAACAGAGGAGCTGGATCTGAAACGGGCTCTAGAGTTAAGTGGGCTGGATATCAAGGCTCAATAAGTAAGGATATCGCGTTGAATTACACTGTTGAATCCTTCTTACAAGGCCAAACTTGGTTGAAGGATCTCGATGTTCAAGTTCGTTTTAGCCTTTCCAGCTAATCATCGTCGTCGTCATCATCATCATCTTCATCATGTCAAATTAATCTCTCTTCCTCTTAATTCCATGTCAAATTATGATCGTCTTCATCTTAGTTATCTTTAATTTAGTCTATTCTTAATCATCATCTTGTACAAGTTGTGAACATTCTGCGAAAAAAAATTCTAAGACGTATGTACGTACATACATACGTACGTACGTTATTACAAAGAAGCTATATATACTGAATAATTGTAATGAATACTATTCATTATGTAATTTTCACTTGTGCGTGATAGAGGCAACGAAATGGGGAAAAAACGTATTAGTGTATTTGAAGGAATAATATAAATGGATCATGTAACTTGTCTCGAATTTTCAACTGCATACCTAAAATTATGTGGGACACTTATTATGTCATTTATCTTTTATGTAGGCTTTTGTGTGATGATATTTAGAATCACGATTTTGTGTATTGTTATTGAATGCCTATTATTTTTTGCATTATGTTTATTTTAATTTTTCTGAAATGCTATCACTATCTCAATAATTTTGTAACAGGAAAAGTCTTCTCTATGCCGTTTGAACAAACCGCGACAATTTAAATTGCAATTGACGTAAAATAATATGTATAGGTAATTAATCATCATTATCATATTTAGTAACGGATTCAAGAGTTTAACTCAGGGGTTCGGAATATAAAAATATAAATGTGTGAACTAGAATGCAAAGTACAAACTCCAAAAAGAGATCACAACCAATACTTCTCAAGCTTCTTAACAATATCACTAGACGTAGGGATGGCAATGGGGCGGTACGGGGTGGGTTGAGCTTATCCTGCAATATTTTAATCCGCCCCACCCCGTATAACATATCTTTTCATTTTCAACCCACCCTGCCCCGCATAGACCCGTTTCGCATGAACCCGTCCCGCATAATTTTTTTAATAATAAGATAGTGACTTAAAATTTTATTTTTTAGAGGTCAATTGGGAAACATGTAAGAAATTGAATTATTTTTATTGAACCATTTTCATTTACTATCTTGAATATTTTAGTAGTTTTAAAGAATTTATCTTAATAAATAATGCTCTATCACTTTTATAAATGTAAAAAATTAAAATTAAGTTTAAACCCACATAAAATCACATATATCCGCCCTGCCCTGCATTAGTTTAAAAAAAAACCACTTCAACCCGCACCGCATCCCACCCGCCCTCGCCCCATATAGCCTTAAACCCGCTCCACCCCGCATCTGCCTCGCCCCATAGTCATCCCAATCTAAATGGGGTTTCATTGTTTGAAAAGTAGGGTTGTTCTTGGTTATGGTTAAAAAACCAAACTGAACCGCAATTCGAACCAGACTTATTTAAAAAAGTGATAGTTGGTGTGGTTTGCTTAGGTTTGGTTTTAAATTTTGAAAATAGATACTATTTGTTTTGGTTTTACTAAAAAAACCGCAAAAACAATCAAACAGAACCGAGAAATTATGTATATAAATTTTATAATTATTTATATATATTATTCATAAATAAAATATAAAATTTTTGTTAAATTTTAATTAACTTAAGTCTTAACTTTACCATTTTCTCAAGCCTAACACTTTGTAGCCCGACTATTAAAACCCTAAGACCAAGTCCATCATAATTTATTACTGTAACATCCTACCTTAGAAAGAACTAATTTTAGCAAGAACTAATTTAGAAAGAGCTAATTTGAGAATTTGACAAATTATGCTTAAGTTGTGAGTTTTGGGTCAACTTCAAACGGCTGTAACTTTTAGTACAGGATGAGTTATGTAACACTCCAAAAACTAGTTGTCACGCCCCGAGCCTACACCTTGGACGTGGCCAGCACTCGGAGACCATTGTTGGCCCCGAGCGAACCCTTAGCCTGGCTTACTTAACTCAGCGGAAGACTTAAACTCAACAAAGGTAAGTTCATATAGTAAACTAGAATGTTATAAAGAACATCCAACTGGCCATTAAGGCAAACTAAAGTCTCAACATGGGATAATGACAATGAAAAGACTAAACAACTAACATCTGACTGTCTATGAAGCCTCTAATAACAACTGAAATGGATGTTGGGACAAACCCCACAACATCTTAATGAACTAAACTATGAAGCAATAAAATGGATCCTCCAGAATGCAAGGAGGCTCATCAACAGACTCTGAACTGTTCACTGGATCGACAATGCGCCGAAATACCAATCCTAGTTACATGTGTCTGCATCATAAGACGATGTAGGCCAACTGGCATCAGTACATTGAATGTACGAGTATGCGAGTTGGAATGCTAAAACAACATAGGCTCGAAAGAAATTATGAAAGAAACACTTACCTTGGCTCTTCTCAACTCCTGAATACTTAAATAAACTCATTTCATTATAAGGCAATTTAAAAACAAGTGCAATATAAAGAAAAAACTGTTGAAAACATGCTGTCAATTCAAAATAATAATATCATAAAAAGACAAACCATGCTCCCTCTCAAAGTCTACTTGTGCAATGCATGAATGAAGTCCCATACCCCCATTCACACTAAGCAGAACCCCTTGAGGAACCATGCTACTACTGCTGTGGGAGTTTCTCTAACCGACAACCATCACTTAAGAACTATAGTGATGATACAGTGTTTTACCTTACGCTGCCGAGGCCCATCTTATACCTTGCCGTGATATAGGAAGCTAATTCACTAAGTAGATCCACTAGTCTATGCGAAAAGGATATTCATCTAAAAAGTATGACCCTTTTATATCCACGATGACTACATGGTTTATGGAGACTTGAGTTAATGTGAATTCGCATCCCCATATCGGTGCTCAATATTACTCCCAAAAATATACTTAGGTCATATATTTTTTTAAACATACTTCTTCTGTGATTTGAGATTAGTGCTAAAAAACTTAGCTCAAAGACAATCTTGAAAATCTCAGTTTCCCTGCTTGCTTCATTTAGAAAGCTATTTTTCTTTTCTGAAAACTAGCCCGAAGGCTCTTTGAAAATCTCAGTTTCTGTTCTTATAACTTCTTTGGGAATACTTAGTTCCCTAATAGCTTTTGAGAAATAAACTCAACTCTTTACACTTTACTTAACTTGAAACTTTCAGTCTTAAGACGAAGTTAAAAACATTTGTGAAAGACTTTTGAAAACTTTAAGAACTTATCTTGACTTAACTCTTGACTTCTCTTGACTTTGATCTTAACTGCTCTCAACTTGACCCTTAACTGATCCTTGAATTGAATTACGGATTCAAGGATTAAGATTTGTGATTGGAAGGAGCTCATGATGTTTAGGAATGATTATTGATAGTTAAACATGAGAAAAGACCAAAAATCAATATTTGAAGGTGGGTCTGCGACGTGGAGGCATAATTAAATTTTGGTTTCGAAAACGTCTTTTGAAGCAGAACACCTCGTGTCAGCTCCGCGACGCGAACTTCAAATCTGGGCACTAGGCATGCGACGCACAGCCACCCTCTGATTTTGTTCGACGAAATTTCTTCTTCGTTTTCCAGCCCCAATTCACCCAAACTCGGTTCTTTTTCTCGAATTACTTTTAGATACAGATACTCAGCAAAAGTACTTAAGAACCTAACTCGAAACGACTCTATAATGCGACGTAACGAACTCAAAAACTTCTCAATTCGTCCCAATTCATGAACAACATTCAAATTCAAGAATTCATGTCAAGAACATCAACTTTCAAACTCTTTTAGGATGAATTTCACTGAACTAAACATGTTTGACGCGTGGGTGAACGAACCTAACGCTATAAGAGACTCACATACCTTGTAGGGATCACCCCCGACGAATTCCACAAGTTAAACTTCGACGATCTTGGCGATTCTTCTTCTTTCTCCTCTTCTTTTCTCTTCTCTCAAAACCCTAACCCTTTTTCCAAAAGCGTAAACTGATCTAATTCAGCTCAGGCCCCTAATTAATTACAAAAAAACGAATTAAAATAAAAGGGTAAGAAAAAGACCAGACTACCCTTTAAAATCCGGATTGGACTTTCCTTAATCCAACAGCCCAACTTCCAAAAGGCCTAACTCACTCATACGAACTCGGATTTGCGGAAACTTGGCGGCGTTGGAAAGATAATTCCAAGATATTTCCAACCATAACTGGAATTACACCTAAACCATCCTGATCTAGAAGTTATGACCATTTGAAGTTGACCAAAAACTCAACTTTTCCCAACTTAACCAAATTTCCAAATTTTAATTCTTTCCAAAAATGACTATTTCCAATTATAATCTTCTTCCTAGTTATTTTAAATTGCGAAATGTTACACTAGTAGGCTAAACTAGAGCTAAGTGTAAGAGTTAGAACCAAGGAAGAGGACTAGGGCAGTTCACTCTTCCATGGACACTGCCTCACCTTCTATGACCACCACCATGGCTCGTGGTGGTCTAGGCAGTGGCTAAGCCAAGGCTGCCCAAAACAGCCCCCCCACATGAGCCACTTCACGGCTCATGGTGATGACCACGACTCGTGGGAAGGCTCGTGGTGGTGCCTTAGATTTTTAGGGTTTAATGAGNCAAAAGTACTTAAGAACCTAACTCGAAACGACTCTATAATGCGATGTAACGAACTCAAAAGCTTCTCAATTCGTCCCAATTCATGAACAACATTCAAATTCAAGAATTCATGTCAAGAACATCAACTTTCAAACTCTTTTAGGATGAATTTCACTGAACTAAACATGTTTGATGCGTGGGTGAACGAACCTAACGCTATGAGAGACTCACATACCTTGTAGGGATCACCCCCGACGAATTTCACAAGTTAAACTTTGACGATCTTGGCGATTCTTCTTCTTTCTCCTCTTCTTTTCTCTTCTCTCAAAACCCTAACCCTTTTTCCAAAAGCGTAAACTGATCTAATTCAGCTCAGGCCCCTAATTAATTACAGAAAAAAAATGAATTAAAATAAAAGGGTAAGGAAAAGACCAAACTACCCTTTAAAATCCAGATTGGACTTTCCTTAATCCAACAGCCCAACTTCCAAAGGGCCTAACTCACTCATACGAACTCTGATTTGCGGAAACTTGGCGGCGTTGGAAAGATAATTCCAAGATATTTCCAACCATAACTGGAATTACACCTAAACCATCCTGATCTAGAAGTTATGGCCGTTTGAAGTTGACCAAAAACTTAACTTTTCCCAACTTAACCAAATTTTCAGATTTTAATTCTTTCCAAAAATGACTATTTCCAATTATAATCTTCTTCCTAGTTATTTTAAATTGCGAAATGTTACATTAGTAGGCTAAACTAGAGCTAAGTGTAAGAGTTAGAACCAAGGAAGAGGACTAGGGCAGTTCACTCTTCCATGGACACTGCCTCACCTTCTATGACCACCACCATGGCTCGTGGTGGTCTAGGCAGTGGCTAAGCCAAGGCTGCCCAAAACAGCCCCCCCACATGAGCCACTTCACGGCTCATGGTGATGACCACGACTCGTGGGAAGGCTCGTGGTGGTGCCTTAGATTTTTAGGGTTTAATGAGAAGGTTGCCTAGCTACTGTATCATGACCACGAGAGGCACCACAGCTCGTGGTAGGCACTATGGCTCATGGAGCCTCAATGAAGGGGTTTTTCACTAGCCTTAGAGTTTAGTGTCAACTACAAATGATCATATATCTTAGCTCAAAATGAATTAGGTGGGACATTACCTATCCAATTAAAGGTCTCTGAGTCCTCTTTCCAACGCCATCAAGTTTTCCCAATTCTGATCTCGGAGTAAAAAGTTATTCCTGAAATAGTGAAGCACTGTCAGGCTGAAAATTCTTCACGACCCGTTTGACGGGCCGTGGTGATGATGACGATCCGTGAAGACGTCCGTCATGCCATTTCGGCAGTTTCCAGCAAGGGAACTTCCTGGGTCTTTTCCCAATTGTTTTAACTCAAAGTTATGTCATTTTGCCCAAGCCTAGGACCCCTATATAAGTCATTTTAACCCCAAAACTCACACAATTAAGTCATTTATTCCAAGACCCAAATAAAATCCCCAAAAGCTCTTCTCTCAAATATCTCTCTCTCTAGAAATATCAATCTAGGTCAAGTTTCCATTGTTTCAAGCTAGGTAGGTTTTGTAATCAAGGTATGTTAGCTTATTCATCCATGGAGTCCCCTAGAATTCCCAAATTTGACGAAGAACTTCCCTAATTCAAGTTAGGGTTTCTTCAATGTTGTGGGTTATGGTGGATGTTGATCCAATTGAGTGAATATTGATTGTTTATGATTGAATTACTAGTGAGTTATGATATTATGATGAAATTGCATGATTCCATGGTTAACCCTAGTCTAATTGATGAAATTGAAGCAATGTGGGTTTATGCCTTGTGAAATTGAAGACTTAAAGTTGATCTTCTAGAGTTGAAGTAATATAGAGAAATTGATCAAGAATAGAAGCATGTAAACATGAATTGAATTGGATTAAAGATTATATGATGGATCTTGACTAGTAATGAATGAGATTGAACCTTTATGATGAATTAAGACTAGAGTTGCTTAAAGATGAAGCTTGTGACTAGATTATCTTGTGATCTAGATATGTATGATGATTGTAAGAAGTAAAGCTTCGAGAGTAAGGCTTGTAGTCATGAATGATGATCACTATGACTTTGAGAGTAAAGTTAATATGATGAACTATGAATGCTAAGGCTTTGAGAGTAAAATGAATATGATCATGACCTAGTTGTAGTGTTGTTGAAAGGTTAGTCTCATATACACACTTAGGCATGAATATGATATGATGTGAAAGGTTTGTCACATGTAGTGATTCTAAGGTTGGAAGACTAGTCTCACATATTGAATCTATGAGCTTTAGTATGAGTTATGTTGGATTGAGTTTCAAGACATTCTTCCATAAATATGAACTTAAGTCAAGACTTAATATGAACTTAATGGGAATTATGCTTAGCACCAAGTGGATATTGATATGAGTTGGGAGCTTTTCCGTTAGTAGAGGTTGGGTGTCCCCATGAAAGCTCTTTCGTTAGTTAAGGTTGGGTTTTCCTAGTAGTAATCTCTTGGGGTGGATGCTCTTCCGCTAGTTGAGGTTGGATTTTCTAGTAGAAATTCTCCTATCCCATAACTATGTGCCCACATAGGTTACTTTGCTATTGGATCCACCTAATCTAAGAGTATGGTTCTACCTTAGGCAAGTAGAACAACCCCTTTTTCAGTGTGGGGTAGACATCGAATTCCATGTTAGCTCACATGGTCTATGTCGGTTGAGGCTAATTCCCAAAACAAGAATATGATTATGAATTATGAATCATGGTTACTCAAGAATCTTTACTTAGTATGGATGGGATTATGGGATCTTATTCATTCATGGTACAAGTATGCTTTGAGGGTAGTTATGATATGTTCCTTTTATGATATGATGATCTATGTTTATGACTTATACTTGTAATGTGTGCTTAGTTTAGATTGTAGCTTGAAAGGTCCTTCCAATGCATGTGTGACTAAAGGTGGATGTTCCCTTGTCTATGAGAAGTAAACTAATTATGAGATTAAAAGATGATAAAGAGGTATGATGGCCTAAAAGTGGTACTTAGCTTAGGTGGGATTATGGGATCTCCTATATGCATTGCACAAGTATAACTTGAAGGTTACTTATGAAGTTTCTCTTATGCTAAGAGGATTTGAGTATGGACTAAGCTTATGAATATGTGGTATTCTCTATGTTGTTGGATATGCCTTATGTTGACTTATGCTCATATTATGTCTATGTTAGAGATAATGATATGATTATGTTATTATCTCTTATGCTCATGACTTATGTCTTATATTAGCTAACGCGTTTGTTATGCTCTTATGATGTTGTGCTAGCTAACATATTTAGTACATTTTGTACTAATGCATACTTTTGCCTACATTCTTATCAAATGTAGGATTTGGCGATCTTGAGTTCCTTTCTTGAGGCTAGGTTTCTAGAGGAGCAAAGGAGTTGAAGATGTGGTGAGTCCTCATAGCTTCGAGGATGTGATCACCTTTCCCTTTTATGTTTTAGACTATTGTATGGGTTGCGTCCCAAGGTTTTATTCAAGGTTGTATTAGATGGTTTGAGACAAAGTGTTGTAGACTTCCTCTTGTTTTTATAAAGACTTCGATTGTTATGATATGCTAAGGACTTGTATGAGACCCATTCGGGGTCAAGTACGCCATGTTACATCTAGGGTGTACCCCTGGGTCGTGACAAGTCAGGTGGCCCATAAGATATCAAATGAAAGGTCTTGAAATCCTCTTTCTAACCCAACCGAGTTTTCTAAGTTTTGAGTTTAGCTGAGGGAGATATGCCCATTTGAAGTCAGCATGTCCAGTTAAGGAAATTTACCCAAATTAATGAGAGGTATTTTGGTCTTTTCCTTACCCCATCAGCTTTGAGAGATTTTGGTAATTTTTTAGGGGTCTAAACTGATTGGAATCGGTTTTAGCCAATTCTAAATTACGCTTTGGGTTTTATAGAGAAAAGAGGAGAAAAGATGAGAAAATGAAGAACGATTAAGATTTCTTGCGAATCGAGGATTTGTTTCACCAAATTGAGGTTTGTAAGCTTCCATAGTGTTGAGTTTGTTCGTTCTCACGCCAATCATGTAATCTTTTACCCATGATTTAATTCTTGATGTTGAATTGTTGAGTTCTTGAGAAGTTCTTGACTTTAATTGGTAATGGAGTGTTGTTTTGAGTTATTGAGGCAAGAGTTTGCAAATGAGTTGAGTAAATTGATAGTTATTTGTGTGATTTTCACGGAAAGTGTTCTCGGTTATGAGAATTTGTGAATTTGACCATAGATTCGCAGTAGGTATGAATTGAATCGAGTTTGGGAGAAGAAGAAAAGATCGGGAAAATATTTGCGCCTAGGTCCGCATCGTTAAGGTGCCTCAGATTTTCAGTACCCAGTCGAGCACTCCCTCTCCACATCGCGGAGAGGATACAGAGTCCTCTGTCTCAAAAATAAATTCGAGACCAAATATTTAATCCTTCTCTGTATCGCGCGTATGCTCTCCAAATTCGTGTCTTCAATCGTTTCTTGTTATCAACTATCTAAACTCCATTAATCATTTAGAAATTCTATACATCCAAACATAATTCTTGAATTCACTTTTCAGATTCAAGATAAAGTTAAGAGTAAAGTTTGAGAGAGTTCTTTCGAGTCATTTTGAGAAGTCTTTTACAATCTTTTAAAACTTGTTTTAAGACTTGAGTATGAGGATGAGGAGAGTTGCGTTTCATTTTTCAAAATGAATATATGGGAATTAAGTATTCCCAAGAATAAATGCTTTTACATTTAAAATGAGGAGGAAACTTTGATTTCCAAATGAGTCATGAGGAGTTTTGAGCACTATTTGTTTTAAGAGAAACTTTTGGAGTAATAATCTCAAAGTTGGAGGATGAGGAAATACTTTTAAACATATGAGTTGAATATATTTTTGGGAGTAGTATTGAGCACCTGTATGGGGAAGAGTTCAAACAAACTCAAGTCCTCATAAACCATCTATGCCAACGTGGGTAGAAATGGTCATACTTTTTAGATGATTCCTTATTGATTTTTAAGCATAGGTTAGTGGATCCACTTAGTTGAGGATGTCTTGTACTCCGGCAAGGTATAGGACAGTTCGGGCAACATGGGCGATACATTGTATCATCGCATAGCTCATAGTGATGTTGTCGGTTGGAGAATCTCCCTGATTGAGTTATTTTGTATCTTGACATACAAATTGAGTTATTATTGTATTTTTAAATACTTTGAGTTATCATCTATTGATTTAAAAGCTTTCTGTGTAATGCATCTTTATTATTGCTTTATATTGAACTAAGTTGAGCATCTTTGAGTTTGAGTATATTTTAGTATCTTTGAGTATTCCTTGAGTTGAGTGAGTTTTAGACAAGGTAAGTATGTTTCCTTCGATTTCAGTTCAAACTTATGTTATGCTTTAGATTTCCCCTTGCATGTTCATACATTCAATGTACTTATGTCATTTGTCATACATCATTTCATGATGCAGATACAGGAGATCAGGATAATCAGCAGGCGCTTTGTTGATACCAATTGCAGTTCTAGAGTTGTTTGGTGAGCCTCCTTGCTTCTAGAGGATCCCTTATTACTTTCTATTATTTCAGATTTGTTAGGATGATCGGGGGTCTTGTCCCGACATCCCTCATAGTATTAAAGGCTTCATAGATAGATATTAGTAGGTCATGAGTCTTTTTCATTTCCATTGTTAATGTTTGAGACTCGAGTTGTCTTCTTTGGGCCAGTTGAATGTTCTTATACGTTTCTGAGTTTATTATTTTGAGACATTGAGTTTAAAGTTTTACTTTTAAAGTTCTTTTATTGTTCAGTAAGTCTTACGCTAAGTATTTGGCCAGGCTAAGGATTCGATTGGGGCCAGCAATGGTTTTCGAGTATCGGTCACGTCCAGGGTGTAGGCTCGGGGAGTGACAAACTTTGTATCAGAGCACAGATTTAAAGAGTCATATGATATCTATGAAGCCATGTCTGTAGAGTCCTAGTTATCGGTGTGCAGTGCGCCACATCTACAATTAGGAGGCTGCGACACTTAGGAAACGATTCCCTTCTTTCATACTATTTTCGTGCGATAGAGTTTAACTCAATAAATGTCTCTTTCTAATTCGTGTTGTGCACGTATATTTTCAGATCATGCCTCCACAAAGAGCTATTTCAGGTCGTCCTGCTAGGAAGAATGTTGATCCCCAGGATGAAGGGGTACCCAATGCACCGGAAGTGCAACCCCAACTAGAGGTCACTAATGCTGAGTTCCGGGATGCTTTCAGGATGTTGAGTCAAGTGGTGACCAAACTAGATGGACAACAAAGAGGGAATTGATAGGGTGTGGCTAATTCATCCAAGATTCGTCAGTTCTTAAGGATGAATCCTCCAGACTTCACCCATTCAAGTGTTACTGAGGATCCAGAAAACTTTGTGGAAGAGTTGCAGAAAGTGTTTGAGGTGATGCATGTGGTAGATGTTGAGCGTGTGGAACTAATTGCATACCAACTGAAGAGTGTTGCTAGAGTCTGGTACGATCAATGGAAGAAGAGTAAAGTTAAGGGTGCACCAATTGTGAGTTGGAATCTGTTCGATGAGGCCTTTATGGGGCGTTTCTTTCCCCGTGAATTGAGAAAGGCAAAGGTAAGAGAATTCCTTACTCTTAAGCAAGAATCTATGAGTGTGCATAAGTACTGCCTCAAATTCACTCAATTGTCCTGTTATGCTCTGAAAATGGTTGTTGATATGAGGAGCAAAATGAGTTATTAGTGTCCAGGTTGTCTCGTCTATCGAGCAAAGAGTGTAAGGCTGAGATGTTGATAGGGGACATGAACATAGCAAGGCTGATGATCCATGTGCAACAGGTTGAGAAATATAAGCTGAGAGATAAAGAAGAGTTCTGAAACAAGAAAGCTAAGACAACAAGAAATGAGTTCACACAACAGAAGAGTAATGCAAACCGGTCATCCTTTCAACAAATGCCAATTGGACCTGCTCCATCGTCAGCTAGTGCACCTACACCAAGGAATAGAAGGGAGTTCTAGAGCCAAAATTCCCAGAATTTCAGAGCTAGACCTGCACAATCTCAAGGTAGTGTGGCATAAAGAGGTAATTGGACTCCTGCATGTGCTAAGTGACGTAAGAACCACCCAGAAGAGTGTCGTGATGGCTCCACTAGTTGTTTCAAGTGTGGTCAAGCAGGTCACTTCATGAGAGAGTGCCCTAAGAACAAACAAGGTAATTGTAAAGAGGGCAATATAGCCCAATCTTCTTCAGCGGCTCTGCCAGACAGGGTGGCACCTAGAGGAGCTACTTCAGGGACATGTGAAGGATCAAACAGTTTGTATGCTATAACCAGTCGCCAAGAGCAAGAGAATTCGCCATATGTTGTCACTGGTATAATCAAAGTCTTTACTTTTGATGTATATGCATTACTTGATCCAGGAGAGAATTTATCTTTTGTGACTCCATATATTGCTATCAATTTTGATATTCTTCCTAAGTAACTTCTTGAGCCCTCCAGTGTTTCCACACCTGTTGGTGAGTCTATTCTAGCTGAGAGAGTTTATCGTGATTGTGTCATTTATGTCAATCAGAAGGACACCGTGGTTGACTTAGTTGAGCGAGATATAGTGGACTTTAATGTTATTCTGGGTATGGAATGGCTTTATGCTTGTTGTGCCTCAGTTGATTGAAGAACTCGAGTAGTTAAGTTCCAGCTTCCTAATGAGCCAGTTATAGAGTAGAGGAGTAGTTCAGCAGTGCCTAAGGTCATTTTATTTCATACCTTAAGGCAAGAAAGTTAGTTTCCAAGGGTGCATCTACCACTTAGTCCAAGTTAATTACTTATGTGTTGAGACATTATCTATTCAGTCAATTCTTGTTGTGAGTGAGTTTCCAGAGGTCTTTCCAGATGATCGTTCTAGAGTCCCTCCTCAGAGAAGAAATAGACTTCGGTATAGATGTTCTTCTTGATACTCGACCTATCTCTATTCTTCCATATAGAATGGCTCAACTGGGTTGAAAGAGTTAAAAGAGTAGTTGAAAGACCTTCTTAATAAAGGTTTCATTTGACCAAGTGTCTCACCTTAGGGCGCTCCGCTATTATCTGTGAGGAAGAAGGATGGTTCATTTAGGATGTGTATTAATTACCGCCAATTGAACAAGGTTACTATAAAGAATAAGTATTCCCTTTCGAGACTTGATGATCACTTTGATCAACTACAGGGTGCCACTTGTTTTTCTAAGATAGACCTCAGATTAAACTATCACCAGGTTAGGGTAAGATAGAGTGATATTCCAAAGATAGCATTCAGGACCCGTTATGATCATTACCAGTTTCTTGTCATGTCATTTGGTTTACCAATGCTCCTGCAGCATTCATGGATCTTATGAACAGAGTGTTTAAGCCTCATCTTTATATGTTTGTTATCGTATTCATTCATGACACTCTAATTTATTCGAGGAATGAGGAAGATCATGTTAGTCATCTCAAAGTAGTTCTCCAAACCCTCAAGAATAAAAATTTGTATGCTAGATTCTCTAAGTGTGAGTTTTGGCCTGAGTCTATGGCATTTTTAGGGCACATTGTTTCTGGTGATGGGATACGAGTTAATACTCAGAAAATTGAGGCAGTGCATAACTGGTCTAGACCCACATCTCCGATGGATATTAGGAGTTTATTGGGATTGGTTGGTTACTATAGGAGGTTTGTCGAGGGGTTTTCTTCTGTCTCATCCCTTTGAAAAAATTAACTCAGAAGAAAGCAAAGTTTTAATGGTCTAAAGCTTGTGAGAAGATCTTTCAGGAATTGAAAACTAAGTTGACTACTACCCAGTGTTGACCTTACTATAGGGTACACAAGGCTTTGTTGTGCATTGTGATGTTACCAGAGTTGGGTTGGGTTGTGTATTGATGCAGAATGGCAAGGTTAATTATAACTTATGCCTCCAGACAACTTAAGATTCACGAGAAGAATTACCCAACCCATGATCTAGAGTTAGTTGTTGTAGTGTTCCCATGATGTGCATGTAGATGTATTCACCGATCACAAGAGTCTTCAGTATGTATTCAGTCAAAAAGAGTTTAATCTCAGACAAAGGAAGTGGTTGGAGTTACTCAAGGATTATGACATGAGTATTCTCTATCACCCAAGTAAGGCTAATGTTGTTGATGTTGCCTTGAGCAGGTTATATATGGGTAGTACTGCCTATGTTGAGGAAGAAAAGAAGGAATTAGACAAGGATGTGCACAGACTTGCACGATTGGGAGTCCGGTTAATGGATTCCAATGAAGGCGGAGTAGTGGTGATGAATGGGGTTGAATCATCACTAGTGTCCGAAGTGAAAGAAAAACAAGACCAAGACCCTGTTTTGCTTGAATTAAAGGCAAATGTTCATAAGCAGAAAGTGATGGCAAGTAGATTGTGTGTACCCAAGGTGGACGAACTTCCAGAGAGGATCATGGAGAAAGCTCATAGCTCCAAATATTCTACACATCCCGGTTCCACAAAGATGTATCGTGACTTAAGAGAATTCTATTGGTGGAGTAGCATGAAGAAATGTATTGCAGAGTTCGTTGTTAAGTGCCCGAATTGTCAACAAGTTAAGGTAGAGCACCAAAGTCCTGGTGGTATGGAACAGAATATAGAGATTCCAGAATTGAAGTGGGAGATGATCAATATGGATTTTATTATTGGGTTGTCGCGGTCTCGTAGGCATTATGATTCTATTTGGGTGATTGTAGATCGGATGACTAAATCAGCCCACTTTTCATCGGTAAAGAATACCTATGCATTAGAGGATTATGCCAGATTATATATTCAAGATGTGGTTAGACTTCATGGAGTTCCGATGTCCATCATTTCATATAGAGGTGCACAATTTTGGAAGTCTTTCCAGAAACGTTTGGGTTCGAAGGTAAATTTGAGTACTGCTTTCCATCCTCAGACTGATGGTCAAGCAGAGTGCACGATTCAGACTTTAGAGGATATGTTGAGGGCGCGTGTGATCGATTTCAAGGGTAATTGGCATGATCACTTACCTCTAATTGAGTGTGCTTATGACAATAGTTATCACTCAAGCATCCAGATGGCTCCTTATGAAGCTTTTTATGGAAGGAGATGTAGATCTCCTATTGGATGGTTTGAGGTTGGTGAAATGATACGCTCAAATTACACCTCTCTAAAGAAGCATAAGCGATCGTTATCAAGTAAAAAACCCAACTTGTAGGTTGGGGTCGATCCCACGAGGAAAATGGTTTAGACTTTACTTTAACCAACAATTATATTCAATTAGTCAAATTACTTCCAGAAACAAGTAATAAAAGTGGGGATTTGTAAAACGAATTGTAAGAATTCAGTAAACAAAAGTTAATTATGGTTGTTGTCAAGATGAGAGAATTAACTAGGGTATACATGTTCCCCACAAGCTCATAACGCAGTAATTCTAGTAATAACAATCATTTCCTAGTATATCACATGCAAAGTGGTAAGTTATGTATCTCTAAATCCTTGGTCCGGCATCTAGAGAATTTCACCCCGCACCTTGGTCCGGCTACGTGTGTATAATTTACTAACCCTTACATATACCTCATATTAGTCATCATAATCGATGTTTGGCTTAGTTATTACTTCGCACCAATCGACACTAGACTATTAGATAGTATCACACTAAATCTATGTTGATAATTCTTTTCTTGTTAATTACCTCATTGGTCCGGCAAGTAGTAACAAGGCGAGTTCTAACGTTGGCCACCGTTAAAAACACTTCTAAACGAAAGAATTATCAATGCACGCAAAATACTAGTCAAGAATTGCTTATTTACTATTCATACTTTGTTAGTCCCTCATGGTTCCCACAACCCTAGTTGTGAATTTAGTTACCCATATTAGCAAGAACACAATTCATAGTTTTAGACGAAGAAATCATGAACTTACGTAAGGAGAATAATAAATCCAGAAATTCAACTTGAATTTCAAAACCAAAATCTTCAAAACGAACTTAGGAAATCAATAACTGCTAGGTTTGCAAATTAATCTCCCAAGTCACAAAGTAAAACTAGAATAATAATGTTTAACCCCAAAAATGAGGTTTACATGCCCTATTTATAGAAAACAAATCCTAAGTTAAAAAGGAAACAAATTAAGGAAAGTTTGTTCAGGCACGCATCTTCATTCCACGAGACTAACTCACGGACCCTCAATGGATCTACAGTCCGTGAGTCCCTTCCGTCAGCCAGGACTTAGAAAATATTTCAGCTTCTAAAAATCAGCTTCTCTGAAGCAAATGATGGAACTGCAGTACAGACCGTAGATCGATCTACGATCCGTCAATCCCCCTCCGTAACTCCACACTTCGATTCTTCAAAAATCAGGTACTGGAATCCTCGTAGTATCAATCTACGGATCAACAGTACGGTCCGTAGATCAATCTACGGACCGTCAATGGCCACCGTGGTTCCACACTTGGTTAGATTTCCCTGATTTGCATTCCATGCCTTGCCTGCTGATCTACGGCCATCACCTACGGACCGTCAATGGACCTACGGTCTGTAGATCACCTCCATGAATGCCCTTTTTCTGCATTTCTTTCAGCTGTCTCTTTACTTCCACGCCTGAACATCTTTTCTGCAAAATATGATAAAAACACATAAAAACCAATACATAAAGGCCCTAGACACACACAACTTGTAAGTGAAATGTATTAGAAATATCGTAAACTCACGGTATATCATGAAGCTGGGTTGATTGGACCAGACTTGGTTCATCAAGCTATGAAGAAAGTGAAAATTATTCAAGAAAGGTTTAAAACAGTGTAGAGTCGTCAGAAATCCTATACTGATGTTAGGAGAAGAGACTTAGAGTTTGAGGTGAATGATTAGGTTTTTTTTAAGATTTCACCCATAAAGGGTGTCATGAGATTTGGTAAGAAGGGGAAACTTAATCCCCGGTATATTGGTCCTTACATGATATCCAAGAAAATTGGCAATGTAGCTTACGTGTTGGATCTACCGCAAGAGTTAGCAACAGTTTATCCGATATTTCACATTTCAATGTTGAAGAAGTGTATGGGCGATCCTTCACTCATTATACCTACTGAAAATATTGGTATTAAGGACAGCCTATCTTATGAGGAGATACCCGTTAAGATACTTGATCGTCAAGTTTGCAAACTGAGAACCGTTGCAACAATCAAGGTCTTATGAAGGAACCAAATTGCTGAGGAGGCTACTTGGGAGGCTGAGGAGGATATGAACAAGAGATACCCACATCTCTTTCCTTCCAGAGAAATTCCAGACCAAGGTAATGATTTTTGAAAAACACTATTTTAATTGATATATTATGTTGTGTTGAGTTGCATGTTGGGTGTTAGATATTGCCACCCTTAGTTCTACTTTAGAGTGATCTCATTCGAGGATGAATGCTCCCAAGAGGAATATATTGTAACATCCCGCCTTAGAAAGAACTAATTTTAGCAAGAACTAATTTGGAAAGAGTTAATTTGAGAATTTGACAAGTTATACTTAAGTTGTGAGTTTTTGGTCAACTTTAAACGATCGTAACTTTTAGTACATGATGAGTTAAGTGGTCCATAAAATATCAAATGAAAGGTCTTGGAATCCTCTTTCTGACGCCACCGATTTTGCTAAGTTTTGAGTTCGGATGAGAGAGATATGCTCATTTGAAGTCAGCCTGTCCAGTTAAGAAAATTTACCTGAATTAATGAGGTATTTTGGTCTTTTCCTTACCCCATAAGTTTTGAGCGATTTTGGTATTATTATAGGGGTCTAAACTGATTGGAATCAGTTTTAGCCAATTCTAAATTACGCTTAGGGTTTTAGAGAGAAGTTCAAGAAGAGAAAAGATGAGAAAAGGAAGAACAATCAAGATTTCTTGCGAATCGAGGATTTGTTTCGCCAAATCGAGGTATGTAAGCTTCCATAGTGTTGGTTTTTTTCCCTCACTCCAATCATGTAATCTTTTACCCATGATTTCATTCTTGATATTGAATTGTTGAGTTCTTGACTTTATTTGGTAATGGAGTGTTGTTTTGAGTTATTGAGGAAAGAGTTTGCAAATGAGTTGAGTAAATTGATAGTTTTATATGTGAGTTTAGCTGAAAATGTTTTGGGTTACGAGAATTTAGATTTGCAGTGGGTATGAGTTGAATCGAGTTTGGGAGAAGATGAAAAGATCGGGCAAATAATTGTGTCCAGGTCTGCGTCGCGGAGGTGCCTCAGATTTTCAGTACCCAATCGAGCACTCCCTCTCCGTGTTGCAGAGAGGATACGGAGTCCTCTGTCTCAAAAATAAATTCGAGACCAAATATTTGATCCTTCTCTGTGTCATGCCTATGCTCTCCAAATTTGTGTCTTCACTCGTTTCTTGTTATCAACTATCTAAACTCCATTAATCATTTAGAAATTATATACATCCAAAACATAATTCTTGAATTCACTTTTCAAATTCAAGATAAAGTTAAGAGTAAAGTTCGAGAGAGTTTTTTCGAGTCATTTTGAGAAGTCTTTTACAATCTTTTAAAACTTGTTTTAAGACTTGAGTATGAAGATGGGGAGAGTTAGTTTCATTTTTCAAAATGAATATATGGGAACTAAGTATTCCTAAGAATAAATGTTTTTACATTTAAAATTAGGAGGAAACTTTGATTTCCAAATGAGTTATGAGGAGTTTTGAGCACTATTTATTTTAAGAGAAACTTTTTGAGTAATAATCTCAAAGTTGGAGGATGAGGAAATATTTTTAAACATATGAGCTGAGTATATTTTTGGGAGTAGTATTGAGCACCAGTATAGGGACGAGTTTAAACAAACTCAAGTCATCATAAACCATGTATGCCAATGTGGGTAGAAAGGGTCATACTTTTTAGATGATTCATTATTGCTTTTTAAGCATAGATTAGTGGATCCACTTAGTTGAGGATATCTTATACTCCGACAAGGTATAAGACAGTTCTGGCAGCATGGGCGAGACATTCTATCATCACATAGATCATAGTGATGGTTGTCGGTTGGAGAATCTCCCAGATTGAGTTATTTTGTATCTTTACATACAAATTGAGTTATTATTGTATTTTTAAATACTTTGAGTTATCATCTATTGTTTTAAAAGCTTTCTTTATAATGCATCTTTATTATTGCTTTATATTGAACTGAGTTGAGCATCCCTGAGTTTGAGTATTTTTTAGTATCCTTGAGTTGAGTGAGTTTGAGACAAGGTAAGTATGTTTCCTTCGATTTCAATTCAAGCTTATGTTGTGCATTAGATTTCCCATTGCATGCTTGTACATTCAATGTACTTATGCCATTTGTCCTATTTCGTTTCATGATGCAGATACATGAGATCAGGGTAATCAAGAGGCGTTTCGTTGATACCAATTGCAATTCCAGAGTTGTTTGGTGAGCCTCATTTTGGAGGATCCCTTATTTATTTTCTATTATTTCAGTTTTGTTAGGATGATCGGGGGTCTTGTCCTGACATCCCTCATAGTCTTTTAGGCTTCATAGATAGACAGTAATAGTTCATGAGTTTTTTTCATTTCCATTGTTGATGTTTGAGACTCGAGTGGCCTTCTTTGGGCCAGTTGAATGTTCTTATACATTTTTGAGTTTATTATTNAGTAATAATCTCAAAGTTGGAGGATGAGGAAATATTTTTAAACATATGAGTTGAGTATATTTTTGGGAGTAGTATTGAGCACCGGTATAGGGACGAGTTTAAACAAACTCAAGTCATCATAAACCGTATGCCAATGTGGGTAGAAAGGGTCATACTTTTTAGATGATTCATTATTGCTTTTTAAGCATAGATTAGTGGATCCACTTAGTTGAGGATATCTTATACTCCGACAAGGTATAAGACAGTTCTGGCAGCATGGGCGAGACATTCTATCATCACATAGATCATAGTGATGGTTGTCGGTTGGAGAATCTCCCAGATTGAGTTATTTTGTATCTTTACATACAAATTGAGTTATTATTGTATTTTTAAATACTTTGAGCTATCATCTATTGTATTAAAAGCTTTCTTTATAATGCATCTTTATTATTGCTTTATATTGAACTGAGTTGAGCATCCCTGAGTTTGAGTATTTTTTAGTATCCTTAAGTTGAGTGAGTTTGAGACAAGGTAAGTATGTTTCCTTCGATTTCAATTCAAGCTTATGTTGTGCATTAGATTTCCCATTGCATGCTTGTACATTCAATGTACTTATGCCATTTGTCCTATTTCGTTTCATGATGCAGATACATGAGATCAGGGTAATCAAGAGGCGTTTCGTTGATACCAATTGCAATTCCAGAGTTGTTTGGTGAGCCTCATTTTGGAGGATCCCTTATTTATTTTCTATTATTTCAGTTTTGTTAGGATGATCGGGGGTCTTGTCCTGACATCCCTCATAGTCTTTTAGGCTTCATAGATAGACAGTAATAGTTCATGAGTTTTTTTCATTTCCATTGTTGATGTTTGAGACTCGAGTGGCCTTCTTTGGGCCAGTTGAATGTTCTTATACATTTTTGAGTTTATTATTTTGAGACATCAAGTTTCAAGTTTTACTTTTAAATTTCTTTTATTGTTGATTAAGTCGTCCGCTGAGTATTGAACCAGGCCAAGGGTTCACTTGGGGCCAACAATGGTTCTCGAGTGCAGGCCACATCCATGGTGTAGGCTCGGGAGGTGACAATTACTTTGATTTTAACTACCCTAAGTAAAAGTAGATAGTCATACTTTCTCTTAAGTAAATCATTTTATTCGTGTAATAATAACTCTAGTATTGCTTAATTGAATACATAATAACTATCTTGAGGGTTATTCATGTATTAGGTGTTTGTGTCTATCGAGATGTGTATACTCTCAACAAATTTAATTTATTACTTCCAAACCGATAAAACCAAAAAAACCGAAACAAACCGATAATAACACTGACGGTTATTTTTTTCATTTGGTTTGGTTTGGTTTTAGAAATTTAAAACTGAATAAATTGGTTTGGTTTTGATTTTAACCGATAACCGATCCAAACTGAACCATGAACACCCCTATTGAAAAGACAAAATAATATCATTAGTTGAAACATCATTAAACACATCTTTTTCCATAAAAGGAACCATGCAATTGCTCAAGAAGTCACAGTTCATTTACTCCCCAACTCATTCTCAATGTCGAAAAAGCTCCTTCAACAGATGCAATGGCAACTCACAGAAGCAAAGAAAATTTCACTAAACGAAATACTTTCTTTTTTATCTATTTTTTTACTAACCCTCCTAGGAGATCCCACATTTTTACTCCCTTGGTAAGTCGACAACATTTGGATTGGAAATGAGGGGTGATTACTAGGGGTGTAGGTGGCAGAGATGGTTCAAATTTTTCAAATAGGACAAGGCACAAGTACCCCCTGAGTTATGATCAAAATCTCAACGACATACCTTAACTTAACTACTATCCTATTACCCCTCGGAACTGATTATTTCGTATTTTTGTGCACATTTTGTGCTAACATGGCACCTTATACCAACCGAGTTGGTTGTGTTTGTACACACGCACCTTTCATGTGTGTAATTTTTTTAAAAATATATATTTTTAAATTAAGTTAATACATATATATTTTTTGTCTTGTATCTTAACTTCTTTTTTTCTTTTACCTACCTTTGTTGTTTTTTCTCTTTTATTTTTTATGGATTTTATTTACTCTTTTTTTTTGTTTGTCTTTCTTTTTTATTTAATTTCAAATGTCTTGTATTTAAAATAAGTTAATTTAGAATGGATATCAAAATAAGTGAAGAAAATCAAATAAAACATAAAAAATTAAAACGTTAAAAATAATGGACACTTTTAGTTATTTTAAAAAAAATACACATTTTTTAAAAAATAATTAAAAGTGAAAAGATAAGAAATTAAAAGGAAAAAAATAAAATTTTAAAGTGAGGAAGAAATTATAATAAATATTTTACAAAGAAANCTTATACCTTATCCCTTTTCAAATATCAAATCAAACCATTTGTGTCAAATTTTTAAATTTATAAACCAAACCAAACTAATAAAACTTGTGTTTTTCAACCTCGAATTTTTCGGGTCTGTTCGGATTTTTCAAATATCAAATCAAACTATTTGTGTCGAATTTTTAAATTTATAAATCAAATCAAACTAATAAACCTCGAGTTTTTTTGGGTTTTCGGATTTTTCAGGTAAAGTATTCATACAAACATATAATTAACTTATGCTCCAAATATTTCTTTAGTTCAACCAAAATACAACTATCTAAGGTATTTCTTAAGAAAATAACACAAAATATGAGATGAGTGATGACACTAAAATATTCAACAAAAAATAATTATGAAATCGTATAAAGTAAACATTGCAAATTAATAAGTCATAATGAGAATGATCATAATTTAAAAGTTCTAAATTGTGCTAAAATAAGTCTAATAAGTATTAATTACATGATTAAACATTAAAGAAAAAATAAAATTAGGTTATGTATTTTAAATTTCTAAACCAATGTAAAACTAAAGAACAAATATACAACACTATTTTCATTCTTAGTGTTGAATTAATTTTTTTTTGTTAGCACTAGTATTTTTTATTTTGAATTGAGCTTTATTAGAGTAACTAATATATATAGACTATAACCTTTATTGGACCATTCAAATTTCTAATTCTCAAAAAGCTTGAAAATATATGTTAGAAGATAAAAATTATGAAAAAGTATAAGTAATATTTAGAAATGATATCAAAGTAAATGTTTTTATGTATAAAATACATTTTAAAATTATATATATAATGTCGGTTGGTTTGGTTTCGGGTTGACTTTTTTGAGTTAAAACCAAATCAACCCAAGTATAGTCAGGTTTTTTTTTACAATACCAAACCAAATCAAACCGAACTATTAGTCAGGTTTTTTTTTCGATTTGATTCTATTTGCAATTTGGTTCGATTTTCTATTCAATTTTGTACACCCCTAGTGATTACCATCACAACAACTCCATCTCGTCCACCAAACGAAATACAATAGGTTAATACTGATGTTTTCTTTGTCTGGACCAATCTTTTTGAAAGATCACAAAGCCCATTTAAATTCAGAACCTTTGATAACGTTTTTTCATCAAAGGGAAAAGGTTTTAAGTTATTCTAACGTTTTTTTAAAGTAGTACTTGCACATGTACAACACCAGGCAACTGGGGATAGTATTTGCCGCCCAAGTTGGACAGTCCAATACCACTGGGCTATCTATCATCATTGTTGATTTAGGTGGTTCAAAATATATGTACAGAAGTATAGAAAATCTACCATATATGTATAGTGTAATTTTTTGTCGAACCCACGTAGGCTTGCCCATGATCATATCATCATACACGGAAAAGGACCAAAGTTATCCTTCAACTATTCGAAAGAGACTAAATATACCCTTCAATTATTTTTGAGCTCAAAACTACCCCTTCCGTCTAACTATTGGATCACTTATACCCTTCCTTTTAACGAAATAATGTGGCAGCCAAGTGTAAATTATAACGACACTTAGACGTCCACCTAAGCATACTCACCCACCCATTAGAAATCCAACCTTCTCTAATAACCCTAATTTCATTTGGAAGTTAATTTATTGTTTATATATATATATATATATATTGAAATGGTTAATGGACAATGTGGAATTTCTTTATACTTTTATCAGTCCAAGCTGTCAAATTTAGCACATTGAGATCACGGTGACATCTTCATACATATCGTGTTTCAAGTGAATTGATAGAATACTCTGACATTGCTTCGAAATTCTAGAGATGAAGAAAGCTTCTTGAGGAAATGGGGGGAAAATGGAGTAAGGATGGAATCGGGGTTATTAGGAAAGGTTGGATCTTTTAATGGGTGGGTGGGTGTGCTTAGGTGAACGTCTATTGGAGTAATAATTTACATATTGGCTACCACATACTATTCTGTTTAAAAGGAAGGGTAGAAGTGATCCAATAGTTAAACGGGAGGGGTAGTTTTGAGCCCAAAAATAGTTGAAGGATATATTTGATCTATTTCGAATAGTTGAAGGATAATTTTGACCATTTTCCGTATTTATTTTATAGGAAAAATTACCTAAACGCATAATTTATCATATTCTCTAAAATTTCCTACTATTTGAATAAATTACAAAATATCCCTACTCTCTCTTATACTCAGATACATCACTTTACGCAATGCATCAGTCGGATACATCACTATATGCGATGTATTAGGATGTAATAATCACTTTACGGGATGTATCGATAAAGTACATCACTATAAGTGATGTATCGGTCGGATACATCACTATACACAATTTATCCGGACGTAATACATCACTTTACGCAATTTATCGGTCGGGTACATCACTATATGCGATGTATCGAGATGTTGAGCGATGTATCTGAAATCTGTATACGATGTATGAGGACGTTTTTGGGATGTGTTCAGATTTCACCAAATTTAAGAGATTTTTGTAATTTGAAAAAGGATTGAGATATGATATAATTAACTCTTAACACTATGTGATTTGTGTAAAATTCCCTAATTTAAAAACATTTGAAGTATAAAGGGACCAAAATATACTTATTCTAGATATAAAGAAGAAGAAATGCTAGCCTTTAAAGATTTTTTAATAAAAGAAAAAAAAACAACACTTTAAGGGATATCCCGTGTAATTTCCTATCTTTTCATCACGAGTATATGTACAATAAGTTAGTTGTACATCATCAGAGTTTTTGGCCAAAAATATCCTTAAACTATACATTCAACTTAAACTATATCCTTACATTATTTTTCTTAACAGAAAACATCCTTCAATTATTTAAAATTTGACAACTTTCATCCTTTTGTTAAAATTTGTCAAAAAACAACAAATTATTCACAAAAACATGTACGGTTCACACTACTCTCAATAAAACTCCCTAAATCGCCCCAATAAACCAATTATGTTCATTCTACATACATCTAAAATAATATTATAATTTTTTTAACAACAACGTTTTGCATTATCTTTCTTTTAATTAGCAATTTTATTTTTATTTACTTTTCATTTGATTTGATATCAAAGAATTATCAATGAAAATATTTTCTTTTCATTGAATCTGCAAAAAGTGGTGTCGATCGGAGACTTTTACATCTAATAACGACAAAACGAAACTTGAGTACTAGAGATCAAAATTAGTTGAATCTTGATCACCTCAATTATCAATTTTCCCCAAAAAATTATTGATTTAACAGATATTTTGGCTTTGCAAGGTGAAGATGGTGTGAAATTAAGCTCCAACTCCATTCAATTGGTAAAAGAGAAGAGTAGATCATGTCTCCTTGTAGACTCACACCGTCCTAACATTGTTTTTTTAACGGCAAACATGAGTCTCAATTTTTTTAAATTTTTTTTGGATGCTTTTCCAACCTGTAATAATATTATATATATATATATATATTATTTTTTATTATTATTATTATTATTATTATTATTATTTTATGAGAATAGAATGAATTGCATATGTCTTATGAGGAATTCACTAATTTTTTGACAAATTTTAATAGAGGGATGGAAGTTGTTAAGTTTTAAATACTTGAAGAATGTTTTTTTTTTGTTAAGAATGATAATTTACGGATGTAGTTTAAGTTGGGGTATAGTTTAAGGACCTGTTTGGCCATAAATTTTCCAAGTAAATTTTGGGGGAAAAATTGGCAAATAGTATTTGTCCATACAATTTGTCATTATTTGGCAAATATTGGCAAATAATCCAAATTCTCAAATACTAGAAAAAATTAGAAGTTGGGCCAAATCTCATTATTTGAAAACTTTTAATAATTCAAATTGTACATCAATCTTCTATCTTTTATAAAAGCACGTGCTTAGTAGTTATTTCCGTTGTTTTACATAATTTTTTACGTGAACATCAAAGTATTGATGGAATATTCAGTGAACATGAAAGTGATGATATGGTTGTTGATGAACAATCGGCTTAGGATAACAAAATCATGTGTTATGTAATACAAACATATGGTTAGTTTTTAAAACTTATGGGTATAAATCATATTTCTTAATAAAGTGAAATATGTTTTCCAAATACTATGGCCAAACACATGGTGAAATTTCACCCAAATAATATTTGCCAAAATATTTGAAAAATAAGCTAAAACTCTACATCATCACTATATTATTACTACATTTATTTATTTTTGTGTTTAAAATATCTGCAGAAAAATAATGATATTATTATTTATTTATTTATTTATTAGTTCCATTTAAACAGCTTGTCAAGCACGATTTTGTTTGCAGTATTTTTGGCGGCTCCTCACGCCTTTGAAATATTTCCTTTTCCCTCCATTCTTCCATCTCTTTCAACACCATCTGTTACTCTCAGTAGCATCAAGAAAATTAGCAATGGAGCAGCAGCAGCACAGGAATCAGAAGTCGATGCAAGACCAAAATGATGAAATCGAGGATGTTCAACACGGCCCTTCCCCTGTTGAGCAACTTCAGGTTTCCCCCTTTTCTTCTTGAATTGAGGGGTTATACTTATAAAGTTGTTTTTCTCTTTGTTTTACATCATTCTTATGATAAACTGATGCTTTTTACCTTCACCCATTTTCCTGTTCCCCTTAACCAAGATCTTGATTTTGTGTTGTTCCCTAACCCAGAATTTTTTCCTTTCTAACTTTAATTCAACCCTTCTCATGTATAAAGTATCTTGAATCTTGGATTGGGGGTAGTTGTTCTTGTGATAATTTGTGATTGTTTATGATTTCAGATTCAATGTGTAGCTGGGGTCTGATCTTGAATCTTGAATTGTGCTGCTTAGGTTAAATCTTGAATCTTGAATTGTGGTTCTGTGTTGAATCTTGAATTGTACAAAACTGAATTTTGTGAAACAGCTTTTTTTCCTCACCTTCAGGTTGAATCTTATATGCCCCGCTTCTGGGAAATGTCTTTTGTTTTTGGGGTTTTCTATAATGTCCCCTATTTTGGCTTCTTGGATTGGGTTTGCTTTCCATGGTGCTCTTGTGGGTTATTTTACAGTTGTCTCTTCCTGTCCTTCACTGCCTGAGTTTTGAAGCTAAATCTAGTATCACTTTATAGTAGAATGCTTTGTGAAATGGGTTCTCTAAGCTGTATCACTGATCTTGAAAACCTGGATGATTGCTTTTTTGTGATGTTTTGATGGAGTCATGGAGCCCTGCGCCAAGCCTAAGTCTAGTATTCAAGTGGAGAAGGGTAGAGGAGTGACCCATCATTCCTGAGTTTCGAATGCTATTGTTGGCAATAAGGGTTGTCTCGCTTCATATGAATTTGTAGGTTGTCAAATTAAGAAAAAACAATGCCGTTCCAATCTCTTTGCTGTCAGTAACAACAACCAGTTTTCATCAGAAGATTTGTAGGATACAATCAGAGTGTACAGAATTGAGGGCACCATGAAAAAACTGCTTGCAGAGAGGCACTTGACACAAAATGACACATTATGAGGCATGATATGGGGGTTGATGGTCACATATTTTAGTGTGCACCTGGGTGATGTGGTTGAATTTTCAGCTATGCTCCTTACAAGATTTTTTCAATTTAGATCTTTTTCTGAAGAATTTTAGGTCTTGACTCTTGAGAGATTAACATTTTCAGTAACTCAGATACGTACTTATCATAAGTTTCTCATGTTGCAGGTTTTAAAAATATTTACATGAAGTGAAACCTAAACTCTTGAGGATTTTTAAATCTTTCTGGTAGTACATTAAAGCAGGACTAGGCATTTCCTAGATTTTTTTCTCGAAATTGTTAATATTTAAGAGGCACTATCTTTGAGTATCTTTTTCCAGTCTAGCTTGTAATATAGTTGTTTCTGTTGAAGACACCCTGTAAGTTCTTCCAACTTTAAAAGGAAATGGTCCATTAGTTACTGAGGCATATAGCTTTTTTGTCCTCAAGGCATCAGGGATTGCAGCTCTAGATGTAAAAAAACTCAAGGATGCTGGTCTATGCACAGTTGAATCTGTTGTTTATGCTCCAAGAAAGGAACTTCTGCATATTAAAGGAATTAGTGAAGCTAAAGTTGACAAGATCATTGAGGCAGGCATGTCTCTCTTCTTTTAATTGTCATTGCCAGTGCTTATGTGTTTTTCCTTACCTTCTTTTTTCACCCATTTCTGCAATTTTTTATCAGCAATCAGTACTAAACCTTTTAATGCTGCATATGAACAGCTTCAAAATTAGTGCCTTTGGGATTCACTAGTGCCAGCCAACTCCATGCACAGAGGCTTGAAATCATACAGATAACTTCTGGATCAAAAGAACTTGACAAGATATTAGAAGGTAGATATCCATCTATTTTGTGAACTTCTAGAACTGGAATTTGATCTGGCATCACAACCTCATGCTTTTTTTGTCACTTGTCAGGAGGAATCGAAACTGGATCTATTACTGAAATTTACGGAGAGTTCCGATGTGGAAAGACTCAGCTGTGTCACACACTATGTGTCACTTGTCAAGTACGATAACCTAGACAATATTTTTTTATTTTAAAATCCCATAAATAAAGTGCACAAGATTCATTTAAATATCATTCTTTATCTGTTATCTCAGCTTCCATTAGATCAGGGAGGTGGTGAAGGGAAAGCAATGTACATTGATGCTGAGGGTACTTTCAGACCACAAAGACTTTTACAAATCGCAGACAGGTCTTCTACTTGTAATCTCAACTCATATGTTTTTCTGGTATTATGAAGTTCAAACTGTTGTCATCAGTGGGGTTAAATGCTGCAGGTATGGATTGAATGGTCCTGATGTTCTGGAGAATGTAGCCTATGCTCGAGCTTATAATACCGATCATCAATCAAGACTTTTGCTGGAGGCAGCTTCAATGATGGTGGAGACCAGGTTAACTTTTCTCCAAATTCCACTGCTCGTTTTTGAAAAAAATTATCTTGCTTCTCAGTGGGGCTGTGTTACTTTGAGAGAGAAAATGTGCTTAGATTATAGCTTAGAGAATATACCAACTCTTGATCGAGTATGCTGATTGTTGAAGCGTTCTAGTTTGAAGCAGCTCTCGATTTGTTTCATTGTGGATGTCCATCTTACATCTAATGCATGTTTGGATACAACTTGGATGTTTCAACAAATAAATCTTTTTGAAGTGTTCTAGAATTAACTCAAGGTGTGAACTTAACGGACAGAAATAAAAAATTTGCTTCCTGAATATAGTGAAAATCTTGAACTTGTGGCTTCCTTAGTTGTTTGGGTTCATCTCATCAAGCATAAAAAAGATCTCTGTTAGATGCTTAACTTTGAAAACTGTTTTGATCTAGCAGATTCGCTCTTATGATTGTGGACAGTGCTACTGCTCTTTATAGAACTGACTTCTCTGGGAGAGGAGAGTTGTCTGCCAGGCAGATGCATCTTGCGAAGTTTCTGAGAAGCCTTCAGAAGTTAGCAGATGAGGTAGTTTAGCATGTCCATCATTTGTGCCGATTATCCAAAATGGAGTCTCCTCCCTGTTTTTCTCTGTTTTGGTGGTGTTTAATGTTTTAGAATGAGATTAGGGGTTCTTGACTTAATTTTTTTGTCAATCCTTTACTTTTACACTTGCAGTTCGGTGTTGCTGTTGTTATTACGAACCAAGTTGTTGCTCAAGTGGATGGTTCTGCTGTATTTGCTGGGCCTCAAATAAAACCCATTGGTGGCAATATCATGGCACATGCTTCTACAACGAGGTATGCATAATAGTACAACTATAACTTGCAGGCGTGCAGCGCAGCTTATCTTGATAGCTGAAATTTTACTCTCTTTTTTTCAAATTCTGACAGACTAGCTTTGAGGAAGGGTAGAGCGGAGGAGCGGATTTGTAAAGTAGTCAGTTCACCATGCTTAGCTGAAGCTGAAGCAAGATTTCAAATTTCTGTTGAAGGGGTCACTGATGTAAAGGACTAAATGTGTGATCAGCACATTGTCTACTACTAGTACTATTTTTGTTTTCTACTTGGAATATGTTTTGTCATCATTTTGAAGGTCTAAGTATGTTGTATGACAACACTCTGCAGTTTTTGTAGAACAATACTCCTTCCCTCTACTAAATGTAAATGCTCCTTTTCTTTTTGCGTCTTTTTGGCATCTCATTCTGTATGTTCTTAGATTTATGTAGCACAAGGGAAACTAAAGAACCTAAAGTAAAAGGAAGAAGGGTGCATGCTATTGTCCAAGATTGTATCTACTTTTTCCTGTTTTATATTTTAAAATTGTGTAAAAGTTTGCTCAATACTTGTTGGGGATAAAAGGAGGGTGGAATTCACCATGAATAAAAAGGTGTTACTTGATAATTTAAGGATCAAAGCACTGTTCCAGGAGTTTCTCGAGAAAACACTTAGTAAGGAAGAAGAAGAGGGTTTAGAAAGAGAGAGAAATCTGTATATTTTATATCATGATTGTACAATGAATTGATCACAAACTATATTGAATTGAACTAAATTGAGCTCTTAAGCTAATAACAAAATTTGTTACCAACTAATTGCTCCTAACTAACTTTCATTGTAGCTAACTAATTGCCTTTAACTGACAAATGGAACTGTAACTACAATTGAATTTGGCTTCTTCTCTTTTAATCATGTATTAGTACTCCCTTCCAATACAAGATCCTTGTCCTCAAATGATCAAATAAAGGGAATCTGGTCTTTAAGTGGTGGCAAACTCCCAAGCAGCAGCATTTGATGGTCTCCTATGCCATTTAACCAAGAGTTGTGCCACAACTTTATTACCCTTCTTAACCATTCTCCTTTGCAAAACAACTCAGGAACATGGCAGTGTGGATTGGCCAAGTCAACCACAAGGGGATAAGATATCTGAGCTGGGACTTCATGACACTTCTTCAATAGGGAAACATGAACAGTGGGATGGATCTTCATTAAACTAGGCAATAAGAGAGTGTAAGCAACTAGACCTACCCTCTTAAGAACCTGAAATGGCTTTTAGTACTTAGTAACCGACTTATGGAATCAATGACCTGCAATAATCGCTTGCTTGTAAGGATGGACTTTGAAGTACACCCAATCACCAACTTCAAAACGCTTGTCACTCCTATGAGAATTAGCATGTTGCTTCATCCGGTGTTGACCCCTCAATAGGTGATGCTTAAGCAGTTGTAGCTTAAGATCTCTATTTAGATGAGTATTATCAACCTCTGCTGAAATAGATTCACCAGGAAGGTGTAATGAAGGTGACTTCCTATATAAAGCTTCGTAGGGAGTAGTCTGGATAGCTGAGTGATGGGAGGTATTGTGTCAATCTAAAGATGATAATATGTACACAAACTTTGTTTCTATTTTAAAAAGATAGGAGGACTATTTTTATCATGAACTCTCTAACTTGAATGTTAAATTACTATAATACCTCTAATTAAAAATACTCAATTTAGTTTATCTTTTATTTTATATTTAAATTTATTTATTTATATTATATTATAAACAAACACTTTTTCACATTGAAGGGTTGTGACTTTTTCAAAAGGTTGTGATTTTTTCAATGAGTTGTGACTTTTCTAAAGGGTTGTGACTTTTCTAAAAGGTTGTGATTTTTTTTTATAAGACACAATAAGCATCTGTTCATACTACCGTTTGATGATTATAAATATAGGGGTTTCCTCTAAATTTTAAACTATAAATTTTCTAAGTTTTCTGCGTTTCTTCTTCTTTCTAGAAAACCTCAAGCGTTATTTGTAGTCATTGAGTGAGTTTGAATTTCAACGGAAAATCAGATACCACACAAGTAAGGCTTGGTGAACAAATTGTACCCATCGTAATCTCCAAAGCACACTTGGCTGCATGCATGTTTAGAAAGATTAGCATTGTGAAGATGATGAGGTGTTTTCATGTATTCGAAAGTTGTTAAGTTTGTTTTGTCTCCAATTTTCAGTATGTTTTTCAATAGAATCCTAATATTTTTTTTTCCCAAACTTTATTCTTTACATAGTTTATGGATTGGTTATAATATTAGCACTTTTATTTGCAAAATTCTTTTGTTTAATCACAACTTAAAAATAGTTTTTTTTTTTAAAAACATTTTGTTCTTTATTAACTTTCTATCCTTATCTCTTTTTTGAATTATTCGGGGGATCACTCAAACATGTTTTCTGCTTATTCACTATTTTGATTCAATGATATTAGAAGCAACTATTAAAAGAAACTTTTTTCCTCCCCAAATTCAGATTTCATCTCTGGAAAATAAATGATATTCTCACATTCATAATTTGTAAATAATTTATTTTTTTTGGTTTCCCATGTGGTGTCCGGAAGCCCACATTGGAGCTTCGACTAAATTTGGATCGCGCTCTGCAGGGCCCATTCGAGGGTGGCGCTTCCAACATGATTTTCTCCATACACAAGGCTTGAACCTGAAATCTCTGGTTAAGGGTGAAACACTCCCACCAATGCACCACAACCCATGTTGGTTGAAAACAATTTTAAGAAGTTAGTGCTTTGCAATGACAATAACTATCAGTCCAACAAGCTAATTATTCATTAATTCATATTGTATTTTCCTATAAAGGATTATCATCACATACATATATACTTCAATATATATATATATAAAAAATCCTAAGCCCGCCTACGTGGCACCACCACAAATTAGGATTTCCTTTTAATTTATTTATTTTCAAAATCAGCCTTCCATTTCATGAAAAGTTGTGATTTTTATGAAAAGTTGTGACTTTTATGAAATTTGCGACTTTTACGAAAAGTTGCGACTTTTATGAAGAGTTGTGACTTCTATGAAAAGTTGTGACTTTTATGAGAGGTTGGACTTTTCCAAAGAGTTGTGACCTTTCCGATAAGGCACAATAAGCACCCTTTGTTTTCTATAAATAGAAGAATTTCCTCTCATTTTAAAACAACGAAAATTCTGAACTTCTTCTTCTGCACAATTAAATATTCGTGTACTTTGCTCCTGTTGAGTGACTCACTGACACCATTGTTTTTGTATCAATACACTGATGAATAGAATCATTCTATCATAAGAGGATCTATTCCTTTAAACCTCGGGTACTAGAGGAGAATAATTTCCTTAAGGGGACAATGTCCATTCAGTAGGCTCGATTTTTTCCTTTCTGTTTCATTCTATTGTTACAGATCTTGATATATTTTTTACAGTCATTAATTTATGCTTATGTTATTAAATGTTATTTTTGAGTACATGTTTTAAACTCTGTTGTTTATGTTATGCTTTTGATCATTATGTTGAAGTAAAGATATGTTAATCAAGAGTTTTATGTAATCATTAGACTACTGGTGTCATGTAGATTAGAATTCTTAAACTTGTAAAATAAATGACTTTGATCTTTATAGAGTTTTCGGTGGCTAAAAAATCCATGGGATGTCCAAGAAGGGACTTTTGAGTGTTCAAAAGTTATGGTGGTTCCACACTACCTTGGAGTTTTAGTTATTCAACTTTCTATCTTATCGAGACATTCAATTGATTAGTGACATCTAAAAAATAAAGGAATGTAGTGGGATGGTAAGCATTGTACTCAACCTTAATCAAAAGTTTGGGGTTCGAATGTTGGATTGAGGTCAATGAATTACCCTCAAAGTTGGATGAATCCATATTAATCAAATATTAAAGAAATAATTAACTCCTTATAAACATTAGATTAAAAGTTGCAAAAAATATAAAGTTTTATCCATATTGATCGAAACATAAACAACAAAACATTCCTTTTGACTATCAAAGTAGTGTCATCGACTGCAAATGATTTTGAATAAGGACTTGCCAAGACATCATTTAATCCAAATTATTAAGCGACATATGCTATTCCATTGAACTCCAAGAGATGTGTTTTTAAATTTTAATTAACTTATCAAGTATACAACTAATTATATAAGATGTATAATATTTAGATTCTGTATGTAGAAGTCTTGAATAGGAGAAAAACTCTTGCAATTGATGAATAAAATGTTTGTACCACTTTTTAAAAAATACAAATATAGACAATGAAACAATTACATATCTTTTCTAAGGACTTTGGTTATGAAAAACTACCATAAAATGAAGAATTAATAACAAAATGCATAAACACTTAGAATCAAATCTTTTTGGTTTTAAGTATTTCATTTCATCTTTGGATAAAATATTCTTGACAATTTATTGTAGGATTGTACCGACTCGAAAACACTTATATTATTAAATGTTCAGAAGTAGATTATTGACGTAGTTCGCACGGGCAATACCTAGTTATTTATATTTTAAGGGGTCGTTTGGTAGAGTGTATTAAGAAAAATAACGCATGCATTAACATTGTGTATTACTAGTACCTTGTTTGGTACTCTTTTCCAACCTATGTATAACTAATGCTTGCATTAGTTATACACTCTATTGTGTATTAAAGTGTGTATTGCTAATACCATGGATTTCTAAGTATTAGCAATGCAATGGTTTTAATGCATGCATTAGATTAACTAATGGCAAAACTACCCTCTAATAATAATAATAATAATAATAATAATAATAATTAATTATTATAATTATTATTATTATAATTATATTATTATTATTATAATTATATTATTATTATTATTAATTATAATTATAATAATTATTATAATTATAATTATAATAATTATTATAATTTTTATTATAATTATTATTATAATTTATTATTATATTATTATTNCTTAGTCATAAGATTAAGACGTTTATTTTTATTATGAAAAATCAAAAAAGTATTACTCCCTTCGTTCTCATGTATATTCACCAAATGAATTTCTACTTTATCATTTATATTCACCAAATTTAAAGTGATAATAAATTTTATATTAGTGAGAATAATAAATTTTAAAAAGTAATGATGTGATTATAAATTTTATTTACATATGAAACAAATGGTTAGTAGATATAAATGTGGGGTTATTTTAACAAAATATAAACTCATGGATCAATTATTGTATTAAAATATCTCAAATCATGATAAGGAATCACATGATGATTCCATATCATGATTTTTGGAGAATATGGTATCACCTCTCATGATATGGAATCATGAGATGGAATCAATATAAAATCGCATGTCCAAACGTTGATTCCATCTTACGACACCATATTGTGATATGGTATCGCATGACCAAACGCCTACTAAATGTTCAGAAGTAGATTATTGACGTAGTTCACACAGGCAATACCTAGTTATTTATATTTTAAAAATATTAATAATAATTAGCCAAAGATTTGTAGTCGTTTATGCTTAAGACAGGTATACAATTATCCTTATACGCTCTTACTATTGAAAACAACGTCGTTTGTGTAATTTTCATATGAGCAGAAAACACAAAGCTAAGGCAGAGGATCATCCCCAGATCTTCAACTTCATCGTTCAAAGCACCTTTTTTTTCAACTTCGAAGTCGAAATTGGTTCCATTGAAGCCATATGGTAATCGCCATAATCATCTCTCGTATTGATTGTTTTGGTATCAGTAAACAGTAATTGACCAGTGACTGGCAGTTTTCCCCACATTTTTTCATCAATTCTGCTTCATTTTGCTTTTTCACAAACAGAAACAGTTGCAAAGTTGTGGAAGAAGAGAGTATTGATAATCTCATGGCGACGGCAACAAGGCCCGGTGTTCCCAAGTCCGAAGCTATTTCCAAAGGCTATAATTTCGCTTCTACTTGGGAACAGGTTCACTCTCTATTTTCCTTTTTCCTATTTTCTACATTGTTCAAATTTTCTCCAGATTTACTAGATTTGTGTGAATGCATAACCAAAATTATATGTAGATCTCCGATTCTATGACAAATTTGATGATCCTGCTGAAATAATGAATAGTAAAGTGGTGTTTGGAAAAGGGGATGAAAATATTTGATACTAACATTGATGTATTGCTAGACTTCTTGGATTCCTTACAACTTAAGAAAATCCTTCTGCTTTATCTCAGTAATATCTTGGTACTGAGTTTCTCTAATAAAATTTACCACTGACCCAAAAAAAGGAGAAAAAAGGGGGATCAAATTGTTTCTTTGTGCCATAAAGTCCTCTCAGTTGATTTCAAACATGTGTTTGTTGTCTATTTTCAATGGAAAGATTTAGCTGCTGGTAATTGTGTCGCATATTCTCAATTAAACTATCTTTTGATGTTTTATTCTCATTGTAATGTGACACTGCTTCTCTTTTTCCTCATATAAGCACTGGCTAACTAGCTGTTTCCATATTTGCTGACGCTTTTAGTTTTAGCTTATTCTTGCAATTGCTATTGGAAAATCATCATATCAATAATCACGTCCATCCTGGATTTGATCTTTTATTTTGCGTTTGTGGCCCTCACCATGTCAAATTATATTGTTGTATTGAAAGAAAAGAATTGTTTGTATGTACTACATGTGTCTATTTCATGTCTATTGAAAGTTTTTCCTTTTGATTAACTAAATCAGCATTAGTGGCTATCTTGATGTTTATATTCTTCAACAACTTGAGCTAGTTTTCTTCTTACAGAATGCTCCGTTAACAGAGCAACAACAAGCAGCCATACAAGCACTTTCCCATGCAGTTGCTGAGAGACCTTTCCCGCCCAATTTGGTGAGTTTTTCCTTCTTGGTTGGTTTCAGAATATATCTATCTCTAACTCAATTACCTGAAATATGTTTTTATTTCAATTTCCAGGATCAAGTTTCTGGACATGATAACAGTCTCTCTGTTTCAACAAAGCTAAGTTCTCTGGAGGATTCAGGGGCCATTGAAGCAGTCCTAGTGAATACAAATCAGGTGAGTTACTTTTGAAGGAGTAGAGTCGAGTTTCCTTCCAGTTGAGGAGTAGTCTCCGTTCCCTTATTTTCTTTTGGTGCCACAGAGAGTACCTGGTGTATAGATGACTGGGTGGAGTTTGTAGACAATCATATCTTGTTGTAGATGATTTACCTTTTGGTACACCCCTTGTATACGGCCAGTTTGCCCATGGATATGAATGAAAAAATATTTACCTGATTAAAAAAAACCCAATTTTTAGTTGGCACGCCCTTTATTTTTTACATTTCCAGGTTGCAGATCTTAATATTCCATATTTCAAATAAGGGATCGTGAATGATTTATTCCCTTATCAAAAGGTGGCATTATCATCTAAATGTTGGGCAAGGAATCAAAACAAATAAAATCTTGCAACCAATGCTAAATTATAGAGTTATATTTGTGCAAGACTAGAAGTTGTAGTGTGTTATACTCAAAGGCTCATCAGCCACACATTACTGCTAAACCAGTGAATATCTTCTTTTTGATAAGGTAACTGCTAAAATCGATGAGTTGAACAGACGACCTGATAATTGCTTGTTACAAAGCCCCATCCATTGTTTTGGCTTACTAGATAATATGCCTCCCATCTTGGTCCTGACGATTGTCATTAACTAGAGAGGAAACACCTTATGCCAGGCAAAGGATGACTAGAACTTACATTTAGTGAGAAATGACCCTGATATGTGTTAAGGGATGATGACCATAGTGGCTGTTTATGGCCTTGATTCCTGCCTGTTTGAGCGGAGCAGTAGTTGTGTCTATATATCAGAAAGACATGCAAAGCAATTTGTTCTAGAACTCTCCTCCATATTTGAACTTTAGTAGCCCTAGAAGTTATTTTCTTTTTCTCCTTTTGTTTTATTCTAATGTCTTTTGATAATTCCATCATTATGAAATTATATACCTTATCACTAAAAAAGAGTTCTCTGTCAAAGACATCCAACAATTTATACACACAAGAACCTTGTGAGTGCACAAAAAAATAACTATAGGAGGTTATTTCTCAACTGTACGAAATATCCACCCCTTTCAAAAGACCTCCTACTTCTCTCCTTCCAAAGAACCACTGGAGCTAATGGAGCTACCCCCCCCGCATTTGCATGATTCTTTAATTTCAAAAATGTAAAAGGTAACTGGTCACAACTGTCAGGTTAGGCAGTGCAGTGGAGTTAATTAACATCCTCGGACCTCATTTCACACATGTAACACTTTTTGCATATATTCAGGCAGCTTTCTTGAAGGAATTGCTCTATTAGTACTGCTTCATCTTTCACTGTCCAGCAAAAGCAAGCCACTTAATAAGGAGCTTCAGTTTTCCAAATTTGTTTCCATGGCAATCTTCTTTGCGTTGCATTCTTGTATATGCTTGAATACTGCATATGCTTAGTTGTCTTTGTAAATGATGATATAAATGGCATATTAAGTTGACCTTTCCCCTAATGCTGCTTGAACTTGATATGACTTTCCTCTTCCCCTTTGTGCTGTTTTGTTGATACAGTTTTATAAGTGGTTCGCGGATCTTGAAGCTGCCATGAAATCAGAGGTTGGTCTTTAGTTTGTTTATATGTCTTCCGTTTCATCCAAAAGTTATGAGTCATATGCTTCATCTTTTTCACTTTCTGATAAAAAAATATTACATATGCTTTCTTTATGTGCATAGACTGAAGGAAAATATCAGCATTATGTCAGCACCTTAACAGAGCAGATTCAGACCTGCGATAGTATACTTCACCAGGTATTCTGAGAAGAAAATCAATGCTCTTATACTCTTCTCTTAATCCTTTTTGTTGTTGCTGTTCATCTATCTATGCTTGCTTTCGAGTCGACATGCCCTTGCCCTTAAAAATGGCTCTCTTGCAGGTGGATGAAACACTTGACTTGTTCAATGAGCTGCAATTGCAGCATCAAACAGTGGCGACAAAGACTAGAACTCTTCATGATGCGTGCGATAGACTGGTGTGTCAACCCATTTCTCTTAGCATCTGTGGTTACTTTAGCTGTAGATTGTACTTTTCTCTTTCACTCTGTTCAAAATTCTGAGCAGCAGAGGAACAGTTAATTGTATGATAAGAAAATAGGCTTGTAACTATGGAGTTCAATTTCTTAATAGACATTGTTTTGCTTTACTCTATGATGTTGAAAGTCTTCATTGCCAATCTACTGTATTGATGGATTAAAGTCTATGATATCTTTAATAGTTGCCAAACATCTTCAATTGCCACCTAGTACCTTGTAAATGCATTTCTTCATTTTGCGTTTTGCTGTCTTTTCTTCTATCTGAAGTTGCTGTTTGACTTAAAGCATTATCTAGTTACAATTCATGTCAATATTGTGTATTTCCGATGTCCAGTGGGTGGCATTTGAAATTCGGAGTTCCCTATCAGTGTCTAATATTAACGGACATGTGATGTACAGGTAAAGAGGCAATAATTAACAACAGGAAGCAGCATTGAATAATCTTCTTGTGTAATTTCTTTTTTATTTGCAGCTTTTGGAGAAGCAGAAATTAATTGAGTTTGCAGAATCACTTCACAATAAGCTCAATTACTTTGATGAATTGGAGAATGTAAGGTCCGACTGCCATTTATGTTGATAATATTCCATTGTTATTCAATGTCTTTTGCACTATTTCCACAGTAGTCTATCTATGCCTATGCTGAATTGGGTATGGTTCTGCATCAACTTTATTTTGAGTGAAGAGAGAATTAATGCTATCGGTATTTTTTATGCTTTGATACATTGGTGAGGAAATATACCTAACTGAGAGTTTGAACTATGGAAAACAGCTTTAAGAAATGAGAGCTTTCTGCCTCAAGAGATTTCATGTTTTTTAATTAAATTTTTTCCACACCCATACACCGGAGGGCGGAGCTTTATCCTTTGTAAAGAAAGCTTTGATTCTAGATTGTTTTCTTCCTCATGTTACAAATGAGTCACCCAAAGCTATTCTTTCTTGGCTTTTCCAATCTAGTGCTTTTGGATTATTTTGATGTTCTTGCTTAGCAAGTTATTTATTTAAGGTGATTCTTTAATCTCGTCTATTGGTCAACTATTATTTCTCCTATTTATGTGCTTGGTGGTTTCTAAAGGAAAACCTTTTCACTTGTGAGATTGAGAATGAGAGTTCCTGTTTTAATTTTTTTATTTTTTTGAAACTGAGAGTTCCTGTTTTTAAATTCCTTATAGAGGAATAGCTTTTTCACTCTCCACTGCAGATATTCTTGATTTAATCATGACTATTAGCCTAAAATTTTCTAATGCCTTTTTGTTTAATTACATCTAATTGGGACATTGCATCAACTTGATTTATCTTGTGCTAAATTTTCTCTTCAAGTCCTGCTCTTCTTCTACTTGAACTTCTCTAAATGTCAAAGTACCCAGTTTTTTGTTTTCTGTTTTTTTTTTTATTTGATTTGATTCCTCATGCTTGTCTTGCACTCTTGTTTGCAGGTTGCAACCACTTTTTATTCTCCTAGCATGAGCGTTGGTAGTACAAATTTTCTTCCATTGCTTAAGAGACTTGATGAGTGCATATCGTAAGTGACATTACATTTCATATTACTGCATTGAAATATATGAATATTAGAACCACTGCAATGTTGTACCATCCCTACTTTTCTTTGGTTATTTGTGAAGTTTACCATGTGGACATGTCTAGAGTCACAGGTTTCTTCTAGGGATGTGAATTCTTTTATCAAGATTAAGTTCTATTGAATTAAGCTTGTAAATCTATGCGTAAGAGCACAAATAACCATTGTGTTTCTCCTCTGCGTCACTGAAGATATGTTGAGAGTAACCCACAATATGCAGAGTGCAGCATTTATTTGGTCAAGTTTCGACAACTTCAGGTACTTAAAAGAATTGACATCAACATTATGTAATCTACTATCATATATGAAATCACATTTCTTATACAAGGCATGATTTTATGACATTCTTGGACATGAGAATTCTAATCCCATTGCCCATTCTCTTTCTCTCTGTCTGTGTTACCTTGGCCCCCCTGTAACAGTCTCGAGCTCTGGGAATGATTCGCTCTCATGTTCTTTCCGTTCTTAGAAGCACTTCTTCTCAGGTAAATCTGTTTTATGTTTGTTTTATGCACTACAATCTTTTCTTGCAGATGAATGGTTTCATATCCTGAGATAAATACACCCATTTTATCAGGTTCAGGCTGCAATAAGAAGCAGTGGTGGTAGCAAAACATCTTTTGCCGAGGGTATAGAGTCATCTATAATATATGTACGCTTCAAGGCTGCAGCAAATGAGGTAACATTGGAACATCTCCTTGCCTTTTAGTTTGTAGAAACTCTATTAATTCGTTGTATGAGAGTGAGTATTTCTAATCTCAAAAAAAAGAAAAAAGAAGAAGAAAAGAATCTAGGACTAGCTTTTACGTGTTATCCATGAACCAAATGAACCTAGTTACATGCAGCTTAAGCCTATCTTGGAGGAAATTGAAAGCAGAACACCTAGAAAAGAGTATATTCAACTTCTTGAAGAATGCCACAAACTCTATTGTGAACAGCGCCTTTCCTTGGTGAGTAGTAAGCTGCTCCTTTTAGTTCTATAGATCAATATATATGGCTTTTTTCTTGTTTTTTTCTTCTCCTTGTTTTGTCATTTTAATCAGTACTCGTTCTGTTTCATTTAATTCAGATAAGAGGTATAGTGCAACAGCGGATCTCTGAATTTTCCAGGAAAGAAGCATTGTCGTCTTTAACTAGATCTGGATGTGCATATTTAATGCAGGTACATTCAAATGACATCGGTACTATTTACAACATTTTGTACTAGAGAATGGTATGATTGTTATATCTTGCCTTACAAAAATTGGATGACTGTTCTTTTTATGGTGTTGGTGGTGGTTTTATTTAGTGTTGGTGGGGGTGGGGGTATAAGAAGAAGATGAAAAGACACAATTCAAGGTTGACCTCCCAGTTTTGATAGTCATATGAGCAATCAACATTCATTTTTCTTTTTATTTGACAGGATTAATTCAAAGTAATTAGTTCTCATTCTCAAAAAAATCAGTAATTTGTTGTAAATTAGAGAGCCACGCCTTATTTTTTCTTTCAATGGTTAGCTCATCTTAGTGTAGATGAATCTTTCCTCTAGTTGGATTGAGGATAAATGTGCTAAAACTATAGCAGCCTTGGTTTCTTTGAGGATGGAATCATAACTTCTATATGTTTTTCTGCGTATCACTATTGTCAAAGTAAATATCTGATGTTGCTTCAAACAAAGTCTTGCTAAAGGCATATTAGGGTAAACTGTGATATATGTCTCTCCATACCTTACGTTTGACATTGTAAATGCAGGTCTGTCAGCTGGAGCATCAACTCTTCAATCACTTCTTTCCATCATCTTCAGAGGACATTTCGAGTTTGACTCCTCTTGTAGATCCTCTGTGAGTTGCCTAACTTCTCTTGTGGGGTTCTTTCTGCATTTGAACCATTTTTGCTTCTTACTCATTTCCTTTCCCACTTTTTCTTTTCTAATTTGCTTCTTTTTTCCTTTTCTTATCTTGGTTTGTTTGGGGGTGGGGGAGGTTTGGATTATCTGTATTGTTTTTCATGTGACTTTTAAACAAGAGAGCCAACATAGCAAAATTTTTGTGCCTGTAAGACTTTGCTATTTTGGTAGCTTGTGCCATGCGGAAACCTTCTTAGGCCAGAGTTGCTATCAGTGGTAAATGTGTGTAAACATTTTTAGACATTATTTGTGTGCTAATAAAAATCAGTGTGGACTATGAGGCTGCCCAATAGCTTAGTGATTGTCACGTTAGATCTTCGGGCTAGCACAAGATAAGTTCCTGGTTTGGAATTTGAAGCTGTCCTGTGGGATCTATGGCTATCTATTCCTCTGAAAGAGCTGCTCAGATTTCCCTCTGGTTTAGATTTGCAGGTTGCTCTGGCCATCAGTTATGAATATGTGCTATGTCTATATATCAAGTTAGTGTGGTCAACATTTGCTCCTGCTTCAACTGCTTTTATGACCTTAAATCTTTGACTTTGAGATACAAATGTGGAGGTTACATGTGAAAGTTGTAGTAACTTCAAGGCGAACCTGGTCTTTCAAGTATATGCCTTAACTTATTCTCCAAAACAAAAGTATAAGCTTTAACTCAAAAGGTGGGTAAACAACTACGTTTTGATAAAGAAGGTGGCAGAGCAATTATAAGTGAAGATTAAAGGGTTGGCTCATCATCTATTAAGAGTTTCAAACTGTGTGCTAGTTGCCCTTGGGATTTCTCGCTTAGGTCGGAAAGCAGTCTTCTATGCCCAGAAAAGTAAAATCATGAAGTCTGGTAAAGCCTCATTTGTTTTCATTAAGATGAGGATGTTTGAATTTAAATACACATCTAAATATTAAGATTTAGATATCTAGATTTGAATGCACACTTGAATAACTAAGATGTTGTATTAAGAACTATATACTAAATGATTAAGATGGTTTGTTTTTTCAAAATTTGAACAATAAATGTTTTTATTTATAAATTAATAAATATGAAATTGAAAAACAAAATACTAAATTAATCTACTACTATATCTTTTAAAAATTATATGGTGTTGATGGCTCGTGGTGGTGGTTGTGAGTAGTAGCTAGTGGCGATGGTAGGTAGTAGTAGTGGTGGATGGTGGTAGTTGGTAGTGGCGGCTAATAGTTTGCGGTGGATAATAGTGATAGCTATTGGTGGTTTGACTATATATAGTGGTGATTGTCGGTAGTGATTAGTGTTTGTTGTGGTAATGGTTATTGGTGCTGGCAATTGTAAATGTGGCTAGTGGTGGTGATGATAGTTAGTGATTTATCAGAGTGTACTTAGTATCTAAATACATTTCATTGATCCTTGAAAGCTGTTATAACATACCTGATTTTGTTATAAAGAGGTAAGGTTCATGTCCCCTCTTTTTTGTACATTGATATTTTTAATGGACAAAGTAGGGGTCAAGCTAAATCCCCCACTCCTAGTAGAAGTAGACCACTAGAGATGGTTTAAATAAATAAATAAAAAGTGGTGGTGTTGATTGATTCTAGTGATTGGCAGCAGTGGTGGTTATGGATGAGGATGGCGGTTGTTGATAATCATGGGCAGCAACAACAATGGCTGATAATGGTGGATGATGGTGGTAGTGGCGAATGGATGAAATTGTTGAACTTACCATCTTTGGAGAATCATTTTAAAGATGTCTTAATGTTATCAAGACTTTATTAAATATTTTAATAATTCAGATCTATTCAAACTAGGGGTGGCAATTGGGCGGGTTGGGTTAAATTTGGGCAGGTCAAAATGGACAATAAACGGGTCAAGACCCAACCAGGGGCGGAGCTAGCTTATTGCTAGGGGGTTCATCCGAACCCCATTCGGCGGAAAATTATACTATCTATACATGGTTAAAATAATTTTTTAGGTATATATAATAGATGTTGAACCCCCTTTGGCTACTTCATGTGTCTATTTCTCCAGATTTTGAATCCCCTTATTGAAAATCTTGGCTCCGCCACTGGACCCAACCCAACCCAAATTTGCTTGGGCCAAAATGGATTGGGTCAAAACGGGTTAGTAAAGGGTCATAACCCAACCTGCCTAATTTTTACTAAGTTTTAATAGCTTTATTTGTTATTTTATAAGCTTTTAGTACCTAATAGTTTTTTTTTCTTTATTATAACTATATATAACATATAAAATCAAAAAAAAAAATTAAAAATATTTTGACAAGATTTCTCAAAAATCAATTTGGGTTACATATCAACTCAATTTTTAATGGGTTGGGTTGAAAAGGTTTGAGCTAACAAATGGGCAGGTCAATAACCAATCCAAACCTAAATGGGTTGGGTCGGGTTGGGTTTAATTTTGCCACCTCTAATTCAAACCCATTTAGTGCTTGTAACAAGAAAAAAAAACATTAAAAATTGTGAGAAACATAGGAAAAGAATATTATTGAATTGTTGATGTGTCTACATTGAGACCCTATTTATAGACGCTACAATACAATCCTTTACTAAGTAGGATACTATTTAGTATTCCTATTTCTATTTCTATTCCTATTCCTATTCCTATTCTAATATGATTGTATAAATCTATTCTTATTCTAATAGGATTGTATAAACCTATTCCTATTCTAACACTCCCCCTCAAGCTAGTGCATACAATTCATGTACCTAGCTTGTTACAAATGTACTTAACACGAGGACCGATGAGGGGCTTGGTGAGGTATCTGCAAGTTGATCAATCGACTTCACAAAATTGACAATCAATCTCAATATGCTTGGTCTTCTCATGAAATACTGAATTTGATGCGTAATGCCGATAAAACACAGAGTGATAAAATTATAGTGTTGGAACTTCCCAAACCAAGCTTGCAAAGACTGTTTCAGATCATAGAGTGACTTACGTAATCAACATACAAGGCTACTAAACTCCCCCTGAGAAACAAAATTAGGTGGTTGCTCCATATAGACTTCTTCACAATGCAGCGGTCGTTGTAAGTGCTCAAAATCTAGTATAAAGTATATGGATCATGTTAGAATCAATAGACGAGTTGATATAAAGTCACCAAAAAACTAGCCGGAACATGCTCATATGCCGGAGTATTAGATTTGATGGCTAAAAGTGGTCACAATCTAACAAATAATATTATATTGGTAGGGTCGGAATGATGTCACGACCCAACTAGAAAATAAAAATTATATATGATAGTTTGAATTGATGGAACGACTCCATTAAAAGAGAGAAATAATATGGGTAGGGTCGGAATGATGACACGACCCTACTGAAAAAGAAAAATTATACGGGTAGGGTTGGACTGATGGCACAACCCTACGCAAATCAGATTTGAGGAGTCACCGGAAAGACGAATGAAACTATGCAAATCAAATCTGAGGAGTCACTGAAAAGACACATGATGCTATACAACTCAGATATGAGAAAGTAGTTCGGAAAAATCCACGGTACTACACAAATTAAATATGAAAAGTAGTCCGGAGAGATGCACGGTGCTACGCAAATCAGATATGCAAAAAAAGGTAGTCACCGGAAGGATGGCACGATGCTACACAAATTAAATATGAAAAAATAGTCACCGAAAAGATCACACGGTACTACACAAATCAGATATGAGAAAGTAGTCACCGGAATGATGGCACGGTGCTACACAAATTAATTATAAAAAAGTAGTCACCGGAAAGATGGCACGGTGCTACACAAATTAATTATGAAAATGTAGTCACAAGAATGATGGCACGGTGCTACACAAATTAAATATGAAAAGTAGTCATTGGAATGTGGCACGGTGCTACACAAATTAGTTATGAGAAAATAGTCACCAGAAAGATACACGGTGACCCAACTTTTGCTAACATAATTCGTTGACCGGACGGGCAGCATATATGGATAATAGCCTCCCGCCGGCAGCGGAAGCGCTTTGATTGTTTACCAAAATCGTAGAGGCTCTGATACCATGTGAGAAATATAGGAAAAAAATATTATTGAATTGTTGTTGTGTCTACATTGAGACCCTATTTATAGACACTACAATACAATCTTTGCTAAGTAGGATACTATTTAGTATTCCTATTTCTATTTCTGTTCCTATTCCTATTCTAATAGGATTGTATAAACCTATTTCTATTCTAATAGAATTGTATAAACCTATTCTTATTCTAACAAAATTATTTTAAGATTAAGATTTGAATGATTCAGATCTAAAAAACAAACGGACTTAGTGATTGAGATATGAATGGTTAAGATTTAGACCATCATTAAATGCAAACAAATGAGGCCTAAGGAAACCTAATTGTTGTCAGTTACTATGTGTGATGTGTTTCTTTGTGATATGCTGACTTCTCTCACTATCTGGGGCTTCCAGTCACCCCATGCAATGTTTAGGGGAGCGCAAAGCGGTAAAAAGCGACAAGGTTCCGCTTCACGTTTTAAGTGAAGCGCTCGCTTCATTGAAATGAAGCTCAATTTAAAAGAAAAAAGACCAAAATAAATAGAGACAAAATATATAAGAAAAAAGTCATATTAAAAACTAAATAAAGGTTCCCCTTGATTTGTCTCGTCACAAAACAGACATACAATTGTTATCCTATTGGTCTCACCAACTTTTTTCTCATATTTACATCCCGGGTTGGCCATTTTACATCGCGGATAAAATTTGAGAAAAACAATCAACATTATTTTTTTTATCATTATTAAGAAAAAAATCAACATTTTAGTCATTGTTAAGAAACAAAACAATTCAGCAATATATATTTAATCACTGTGAGGAAAAAAAATTCGGCAACATATAATTTAAATAATCAAAGCTATACATGGCAAAGGAAAACAGAGTAACGAAAAGAGTAGCAGAAAAGAAGAAAATCCTAGGCTAGCAGTGCCACTGCACCAGAATGAAGAAGAAAGAAGAAGAAGACGAATAAAGAGAAGAGAAAAGGTACTGGATGGAAAGAGTACACTGAAACCTTACTATTCTAATTTCTTAAGGATTAGGCAAGTCACACCTCTTTTTATTCTTTAAAATCGATCACTTACTAATTAAAAAAAAAAGCGCTGCTTTTCTCGCTTCACTGCTTCTGGTCGCATTGCACTTCAAGCCCAGAAGCGGCTGCTTCTTTTCACATGCCTCGTTTCAGCTGGCTGAAGCGCTGAACTCTCGCTTCGCTTCGCGACACTGCTTAAAGCAATGAAGCGCTCGCTTTCCTGAACACTACCCCCATGGGTGATATATGAAACGAGATGTCCATTATACCTGTACCATTCTTTTGGCTCATAAATTTTCTTTTTTCCTTCTCTGGGTATTTTAACTTACATGTATGTCCTTCCTGATTGTGGGGCAGAGAGACATAAAGCCTTGCGCTTTTATCATTCAAAATTTGACCTAGAATATAAGCTTTACCATTTTTATAGTTTTTCTTGTCAAGTTAATGTGATTAGATAATATCAATGGAGGGAGTTACGGTTACTGACAGTCAAATCTAATGGCAGATTTGTAGAGGGGCGGGCCCATTATCCACGGAGTTTAGAAGACTGTGATTGGTCCAAAGGGCGGGTCACAGTCCGATTTCTCGGTTATCAAAAAATAAAATAAAATCTAATGGCAGATTTCAGTGGTAGTAAGTTTAATCAGCAGTGAAACATGTACCTTTTATATATAAAAAGGTAATGGAACGTGTTATTTGGTTCACTTGATAACATTACTTTTATCTTTGCTCCATTCTAGTAATCGGAGATATGCAATCAGATATTCTCTGCCTCCTGCATTCTCAAGCTATATTTCTACTTGCCTCCTTATTCATAAATAATCTTATTTATGTAGTCCATGAGAAGTCATGTTTTTGAGCTTATGTCCTCTGCATAACATGATATGAATATTCTGTGCATAGCATCTAAATCCATGTGCTCCTGCCCCATCTCTCAGTTGGTCCAGTTACAGCAGTTTAATGAAGCGTTGACACGTTATACTCCCTCCATCCTATTTTAGGTTACGGTGTTTGCTGAGCATGGAGTTTAAAAAAGAAAGGAAGACTTTTGAAACTTGTGGTCTATAACAGGTCCACTTAGTGTACCCTTGAGCTGAGGGTCTTTCGGAAATAGCCTCTCTACCTCCACGAGGTAGTGGTAAGGTCTGCGTTCACTCTACCTTCCCCTGACCCCACTTAGTGGGATTTCATTGGGTATGTTGTTGTTGTTGTGGTCTATAACAGACCATAGACATTTGTGTGACAATAAATAATATCATTAAGGGTAAAAATGTAAGTTTAAAGTTAAATAGTTTCCAAAAAGGAAAAGTTGTCATTCTTTTGTGGATAGACTAAAAAGGAAAATGTGTTGCATAAAATGGGACAAAGGATGTATTATCTATATGCCCCTGAAGCTGCTGGAACTTGAGCTTTGTTTTTTTTGATGATAAGTAACTTGATCTCTATGTCTCTTAAGGTTACAATTACCTCCCTACCAACTGCAGGTGTACTTTCCTCTATGATACATTGCGTCCTAAACTTATTCATGAAACAAACCTGGATGTTCTTTGTGAACTGGTTGATATCCTTAAAGTTGAAGTTCTAGGAGAACAACTGAGCAGACGGGGGGAGTCATTGGCTGGGCTACGTCCAACGCTGGACAGGATTCTAGCAGATGTTCACGAGCGATTAACTTTTCGTGCTCGCACCTATATCCGTGATGAGGTAACATCCCAAGTATTGCTCGGGCATTTTATTTAAATGCTGTTTGGCGACTTATCTGTTACTCGGACATGAGATAATATTATCAATTTATCACTTAATCAGCACCCTCATGGATAGATGAATAGTGCCAAAATTAGTTACTGGATAAATTAGGCCTTCTTGTCCTGTTGCATTGATTTTGGTTAAAAATGGAACATTCATTTATTTGCAAACATAAGCAGGTTTTATCTCATGGCATATACTATATACTGTTGCTCATAGCTTAGCTTTTCTCTTTATTGTTCTCTTAGCTGCACTATCTTCCATTGTTGTGATATGTAGTACCTTCAAACAGAATCGCCCATTAGTGAAAGTGAGGAATTCTTCATTGGAGTTTGAATCACTTATATTTTCCATTCTTTCTTATGATCGGCTTATCATGATAACTTACTCGAAAGTTGACTCTTGCGTGGCAGAAGGAATATGCTTTGTGGCAGACTTCTGACAGTTGGACATATCCAAGAGGCTCTTGAGTGAATTATAGCAATTTATGTGATGTTGAGTAACCTTTTGGAATTTGAATCTAGTATGTACTTCATCCTTTTCTGAAATACTTAGTTTCACTTAGAGCCCGTTTGGATTGGCTTAAAAAAAGTAGATTTTAAGTCAAAAACAAAAAGTCAAACTTAAATGACTTTTAAGTCTGTTATCAAAAAAAAGAAGAAGACTTTTAAGTCAAAAAAATAGAAAGTAGGGGGAGACCTACTTTTGGTTTTGAACTTATCTGAAGTCATTTTAAACTTATTTTAAGCTATTTTTAATATTACCAAACACTTCCTAACTCATTTTAAGTTACTTTTATATTTGCCAAACACTTCAAGTAGTCAAAACTGTCTTAAAAGTAGGTTTGACCAACTTTTAAGCCAATCCGAACACCCTCTTAGTGTTGGAGATACAAAGGAAAAATGAAAATTTTAGAAGGTTGTAGATTATAGTTTCTCTTTTTTTATAGCCTAGAATAATTTTATAAAAAGGCACCATGGTTGTGCTACCTAGGTACAAAAAGAGCACCAACATGTGATTCATTTACAAGTTTATGGAAAAATATGGGCCTATGCATCATTATGAGGAAACTCTTTCGTGTTTACCTTATTTTTGGTACTGTTGATTTGATATTTGTTCAATGTTCATTCGATTCCCCAGCTAATCTTTTCTCCTTCCTGCCATATTTCCATTTTCTACTCCGTACATCGTTTGTTTGGATTAATAATGCAAAGTGGTATGAGCTTCAATGTTGTATAACGTTCGGTTGAGATGTGTTTAAATGAGAAACATGGTCACTGATGATTCATATAGCTGGCCCCAACTAGTTTGGAGTGAGGTGTAGTAGTTGTTGCTAGGAGTTTCAATGGATTTGTATGGAGATGAAAAGTGTCGTCTATTAAATATGATAAGTTGGGATTGATAAGAGAAGGAATTAGACCATATAAGTTGGGATGGCTGAAGTAAGGAGCACACATGTATGTTTGGTTTCTGTATGCTTGAACTTCCTCACAAGTAGCCAGTGGTCTACAAATAATTTGGTCTGCTTTCTTTCCGTGCTTTGTTTTCAGATTGCAAATTACCTTCCTTCAGACGAGGATCTGGATTACCCTAAAAAGTTGGAGCAATCTGTTTCAGAACTGGATTCACCATCTGTAAGTGCCAAACTCTTGGTCCTGTGACGGGTATTCAGTTGACTTCTGTAACATATATCTTTAGAGGAAGTAAGGGCTAGGATAGCTTTTATCTTTATCTTTTTTTTTTGGAGGTCTTTGTAATTTTTTGGTGGAGGAGTTTGCATTCTCTTATGGAGGTTGCAGTTTGATATATGGAGGTTCTGTAAATCAATATCTTGCTCAAGGGTGTGAACTGACTCTTTTTGACCTGTGATTCTAGTTGGGTGACATATATTGCACAGTACAAAGCAAGCCCTATTAAAGTTAAAGGTTAAAAATTGGAATCAGAGGTCTGATGGAATTTGTATATTAAAATTCTTCTCTTTTAAGAAAGAGTTTTAGGATTTCTATTAGTATAAACTATAGATCTTTTAATTGGTTATTTTATTTTCAATAGGTCAAGTGTGCTGCTTTAGAAACCTTCTCAAAGACTTGGTGTATATTAATAAAATTGTTTTAGAAGAGAATAAGTTGATTTATGCTGATTTATGTAACTTGAATTTGTTTTTTTGCTGATACTTTTCCTGCCTCTTTGCTGTTAAACATGATTTTCTGCGATTTAGCCCCATATTTTCTCCTTAGTTTTTTTTCTTTTGCTACTTTGCACCATATTCTCTGATTCCTTATTTTAAATTTGGTGCAGACTGAACAAAACCAAGATGTTTCCGGAACCTGGTATCCTCCCCTGGAGAAAACCGTATCATGTCTATCAAAACTGTACTGTTCTCTAGAATCAGCTGTTTTTACTGGATTAGCTCAGGTAAGCAGTTACTTTTGCTATCAATGTCCCTTCTAATCGTAGCCAGATGTTACTGGATCCTTACTCTTTTTCTTTCTCAGGAAGCTGTAGAGTTCTGCTCATTATCCATTCAAGTAAGTTTCTTTAGTTGAAGTTCATGTATTTGACTTTTCTGCTGATTATGCTGTTAAAATTTGTAATGTGTATCATTCGTATTTTTTGTTCAATATGCTGTTTGTTATTGCTGAACTTCTAATTCCTTCAGAAAGCTAGCAAACTTATTGGCAAAAGATCGTCATCAATGGATGCACAACTTTTCCTAATAAAGCATCTACTCATCCTGAGAGAGCAGGCAGGTTTCTCTTACTTGCTTTTGAAATTCCTAGTTCTTGTCATGGCTGCAGGATTCTAACTTAAGGTGCCTTCCAGATTGCCCCATTCGACATAGAATTTTCAGTCACGCATAAGGAACTTGATTTTTCGCACTTGTTGGTGAGTATTGAGTATCTACTATTTATGCTGGTATTCATTTCTTCATTGTCCATCACTTCTCTGCTGCAGATGTATTTTCCTTTTGATAATTACATTATCTGATCTGGAGAAGAGGCTCTTTTTGGATATTTTTCCAGTTTGTTATAAAGGCAGGGTTTACTCTCCTCGGTATTCAATATTAGACTGAAATCATCTTTTATGGAATCAGGAAGAAATGGAAAGTTGACTTCTGTGAATTCACACTAAGTAACCCTAACCCATTTGATCTCTGTTGTCAAGTTTGGAACCCTTGTCTCCTTCACAATTTCCTTGATTTAATCCTTATGGTAACTCTGGGTGACACTGCTCATAAATGAATGTTGCATCAGGACAGTTACGTGTTAAGAGTTAATTTTTTCCTTGATTGTCAGTAAAATTGAAGCACAAGTCATTTCCAATCAAAATCTTGGTCAACTTGGAGTCAAACTTACAAATTGCTTCCTTCACAAATTTTGGCTGAGTCAGATAGTGCGAATGCTCAAGTAACAGACTATCCCATGTATAAGATTTTGATCCTATCCAGGATTGTGAAGACAGTGGTGTACTTGTACGTATACAATGTCAAGCTGTATATGAATAGTTCTCAGGTACCAAATGCAGGGAAGATTGGGGGGTTGTAAGGTAAGGCAATTCCAAACAGCGGTGCCTCCCAATCTCCCTGAAGATCCTGTCACCAAAAAGGAAAAAAATATCTGAAGTCCAAATGATGTAGCTGGAGTAAAGATCTTGCTCTGGTATGAAAAAATAATTGTCTATCCTACACATAGGCTGGAGACACATTCTTGTCCAATAATATTCTCGTATTTCCTTCAAGCCAAATGCATCATACGATTGCAAACATTGCTTTTCTCCATAAAGTTTCGGTCTTGCTAGAATATTCCAAAACCCAAAAATTGATGCAAAGAACATGCTTAGATGACTTGTCAGCTGAAGAATATCTTCTCTCTGACATGAATTTCGAGGAATGACTTAAAACTCCCAAAAACATCTCTTTCTACACTACAAAACAGCTGTAAATCTGTGGAACATGTTTTTATGTATTCTGGGAGTGTGCTGGGTGATGCCGAAGACCACTAAAGGTTTGCTGATAAGTTGGAAAGAGACTGGGAGAAGAGAAGCAGATGAGGACTGGTGGGATCTGATCCCAACCTGCATTTGGTTGACTTTGTGGAAAGAAAGAAATACAAGATGCTTTGAAGACGAGATTAACAACATTCAAAAAATCAAAAACTTCCTTAGTTTGCTTTATTTTTGGTGTAAACAGGATATGATTGAGGGAAATAGAACTTTTTGTTGATTTTGTAGGAATTAGGAAATATGTTAAGACACATGGATTAGTGTCTATGTTTTTTGCCTTGCCCAGAAGGGTTGCAACTGATTCATTCTCATCAATTTTTGGATGATGAGTTTGGCTATTATTGAATATAAAGATACCTTTTTGCCTCGAAAAAAAAAAAAAGCTTATATGACAACAGTATACATGCTGCACCCAAGATGCTGAGTGATCTCTACCACAATTCTCAACAATTGAACAATGTGAAAATAAACGAAAATGAGAACGACTCAAAGTGTATAACCCCCATTATTGTGGAACTCATCAAAGGCTTCCATGATCCCATGTTAAAGTATTCCAATACGTCTGAGAAAAGGTCATCATAACCTAACAACAAAAAAAATTGTTCAAAATCCTCGGTGCTAAGCTTTGGTCTAATGGTAAGATGTGTAGTGCGTGATATGTGGGTTAGGCGCACACTAAGGGTTCAAACCGTGCTGCATATGAGAACCGTCTGGTATTTAAGTGGAGAAAGGCAGAGGAGCATGTTCATTATCTATTGAGCTTCAAATCGTGCGTAACTGACCCTCAGGAATTTCTTGGTTCTTAAAAGAAATGATTGTCTAATCTCATCTTAGAGTTGGAGATTCCACTTCTAAATCTAGACTTGATAGATTCATGGTGTTCATTGACGTGGAGGAGATGGTTGTAGATGTGTTTCAAGCCCCTCTTCCAAATTGATTTCAGATCATTTGCCTATCATGTTAGATGGGAGTAGGAGGAGCTTGTGTATTCTGTTCAGGTTTGAGAATATGTGGCTCAAAGCACCTGGTTTTCGTTGATAGAGTTAATGCTTGGTGGAATAGGTATGAAGTTGTTGGCACACCATCTTTCCGACTTGTTTGCAAGTTAAAATTGTTAGAAGGAGATATAAGGAAGTGGAATAAATAGGTTCTTAGGAGGGTGGAAATTAAAATGAGAGAGTTGATTAATGAAGTGGGGTAGATAGAGCATGCAAAAGGGGTTAGGGGGTTAGAAGAGAGGGAGAGAAATTGGAAGGAGGAGGTGAAGGGGGAGATTGCCGCTTCAGCGTTGCTCAAGAGATTAGTTGGGGGCAACAATCGAGGGCGTTGTGGTTGAAAGAGGGGGATTCTAATATAAGTTTTTTTCATAGAGTTGCAGTAGCCCATTGTAGGTTTTTATGATCATTTGCTTAAGGAAGATATCAAGTCGAGACTGAAATTGAGCGGGGTAGGATGGGGTAGGTTAGTTTTTAGGTAGATGTGGGAAGGAATGAGGGAGTGATTGAATAGGCTATAGACAAGAAAAGCCGAGGAGTTGTGGGGGGACAATGCTTTGGAACGAAAAGATTCACTTTAACTTTTTTCCAACAATGTTGGAGGATAGTGAAAGGTGAGTTGATAGAAACCATTGTGGAATTCAAAAAATACTAGGGAGTTCGAGAAAAGTCTTAATGCGTCTGTTATTAACATTGAAATTTGTGCCAAAGAAGGATGGAGCGACCTGTATTAAGGATTTTAAACCTATTAGTTTGGTAGGAAGCATTTACAAGATTATCTATAAGATGCTTTGTAATAGACTAAAGAAAGTTTTTAATGTGTCCACAATAAGTTGGCACGATGCTACACAAATCAGAAATGAGAAAGTAGTCACCAGAAAGATGACACAGTGCTACACAAATAAGATATCTGAAAGTAGTCACCGAAATGATGGTACGGTGCTCTACATAAATGAAATATGAGAAAGTAGTTACCGGAAAGATGCACAGTGCTATGCTAATTAGATATGAGAAAATAGTCACCGGAAAGATACATGGTGACCCAACTTTTGCTAACATAATCGTTGGTCAGATGGGCGACATATATGGATAATAGCCGCCTGCCAGCCGACAACGGAAGCTCTTCGATTCTCTACCAAGATCGTAGAGGCTCTGATATCATGTGAGAAATATTGGTGAAAAATATTATCGAATTGTGTCTCTACATTATTACATTGAGACCCTATATATAGACACTACATTAGACTCCTTTTCCAACTAGGACACTACAGTACAATCCTTTTCCAAGTAGGACTCTATATACTATTTCAATTCCTATTCCTATTCTAAATAAGGTTTTATATTCTCTTCTTGTTCCTATTCATATTCTAACAATAACTTTGTATGGGTGTGGTTTGTGGAGGAGTAGTCTGAATGGGCGAACAAATTTTTGTGGATATATTTCCTTTAAGGTAGGGGACGGAGCAAAATTAGTTTTTGGGCACATAAATGATGTGGAGAGAACAAGTTGAGAGAGGTTTCTCCTTATTTATATCGTGTATCTTGCCAAAGAGAGAAGACAACCCAACTAATTAATGGGTCTCACAAGGGGGATATTCATGGGGACTTAAGATTTGGTAGGAACCTACAGGCTTCGGCGATGGAAGAATTTCACAATGATTGAGTTTTCACATGGGCTAATCAATCCTAATAATTTATCGGATGGATGGAGCTGGTGAGAGTGGAGATGGATTATCCATTGTTAGCTCTTTTATAAGAGATTACTAGTGGGAGGGGAAGATACTTTCCCCTACGGCTCTATTTAGATCTCTAGAGCTGCGAGGAAGGTGTGTTTCTTTGTATGGTTGGCGGGAAGTGTGCGATCTTAAAAGCGAAAAATTTGAGGAAGAGGAGGATCACCTATGTTAGTTGGTGCTTTATGTGTAAGAGTGCAGGAGAAAAACAATGTGGCTAATTGGTTATGGAGGGTGAACCTTAGGCCTCAACTTGTTTAGGATGCAATGGGTGATGCCGGACACAGTGAAGGAGGCATGACAAGGTTGAATGCCGGGCACAGTGAAGGAGGCTTTACTAAGTTGGACTCATAGGAGGGGGAACAAAAGCTCAAGGGCATGGAGTGTAGCCCCTTTGGCAAGCATGTGGGTCATTTGGAAAGGGAGAAATAGGAGGGCATTCAAAGGGGTGGAGTAAGGCTTTGTATAATTGCAGAGTAGTGTTTCTTTTGGTGTACTTTCGAGGTTCCTATTTGCATTGAGGTGGATCTCTTTTGTTGAGAACCATATTTTGATGTAGGTTCTCTTCTTTTGATATATGGGTTGTATACGAGGTTTTCCCCCCATTTGTTAACAAAATGATTACCTTCTCAAAAAAAATAATTCTATAGTGGAATGGACCATCAGTATAAGCCTTCAAATCTGTGCTTTGAGCCGTGCGTAACTGATCCTCAGGGATTTCTCGGTTATAATCAAAAGATTGTCTAATCTCATCTCAAGGCCATTGACTATCTCCTATTCTGTAGTGGAAGGGACCATCAGTTTATGCCTTCAAATCTCATGTTACATGTGCCCAATTTCTTAGCTTTAGATTAATGTTTGATTGACTGTTAGATTGTAAGATTTTCTTTTATAAATTTCCAGGAGCATCTGAGGCGGATTCTAAGGGGTCAGGCATCAATCTTTGACTGGTCGAGATCAACTTCATTAGCTAGAACTTTATCTCCACGAGTTTTGGAAAGTCAAATTGACGCCAAGAAGGTATTTGCTCCACTAGTTTACAGTAGTTTTCACTTGAGTAGCTTTTTGTATTAATGGATTGTAGTTATTTTTATTTAGCTCTCTCGTCTCATCAAAAAAGATTAATCTTCATGCATTTTGGTTGACTCTTCTGTATAAACAATCACCACTTAGATAATCAATCTATACCTAAATTCCAAACTTGTTATTATCGACAGTAGTCATAGTTTGATAACTTTTTTTCTAACTATTTACCTGCATCACACTCCTAGTTTATCCGTACTTGGGACCGGTTATGCTTGCTCAAAAGGTTATTTCACATAGGTGAATTATGGTATAGAGAAGTGTTCACAGAAATTCATTAATCAATATAATCTTCAACCTGTTGCAAAATCATTTCACTTTTTTGGTCTGCAATCTGTTCCTTAGTTCTTTGCTTAGTGATACCATAGATTGGTAAACAATTGGAGGATATTGAATAAGATACTTGATGTCGAATACCATAGTTCATTCACAATCCAAATTAAAAAGAAAAAAAGAAAGACATCTAGGAAGCATGTATTCTCAAGCTCTGAACGGTGAGTGGCAATACATTGTGCACTCTAGTGAGTGTCCCTTCAAGAGCTCTGTTAATCCTTGTTTAGCAGTAGCTGACTGATTCATGTTGATAATGATTAATGAGGTCTGAGAACCCTTGATTTAAGACCTTTTTAAATTGATAGATTGTTATTGGCCACATGTTCAGAAAATATGTGCTCCCTTATTCTGGAGTTCTGGTACCACTCTGATCTTCCCATTTTTGCTCTGTTGGGACTCTGTTTGTAAACTAACTCCTTTCGTTAAGTTCTTTGATATCTAAGCACCCTTTTAGCTCTAGTTTCCATTTTCGAGTCCCTCCCTTACATTTTACGTGTAAATCCTCGAAAGATACCTCATGAGTGTAACTACCCTTTAAATATTTTACACGTTTATTTGGCTAAAGCAATGATGCTTGAGAGCTTCTCCAAAGCGTTGGTTCAACATTGAAGGTCTGATCCTGTTGGCAGCTTTAGATTCTTTTTCTAAACAAAAAGAATTGGCGCTTGGTCATGGTTGAGATAATACCTAATTGTTGAAAATTGCTTTTTAGTTTTTTTTTTGAAACTTGTAACATTGAATTCCTCAGCATTAAGGGCTATGCTGGCCACCTCCAAAAGTGTTAGTTACATAGAAAAACCAACAAAATAAACAGGACTACTTACAAAGCTCCTATGAAATCCACTAGTTGAATTTCTTCTTCTATGTTCATTTCTTTACACCAAAAACCTAAAGTGGTAATTACTTTCCACTTAATCTTCTCTATAGTGCATTCTTTCCCTACAAAAATTATCTGATTTCTCTCCTTCCAAATGATCCACCAGATACAAGCAGGTACTGTTCTCCACCACCTCCTCTGGCTCTTACTGCCTCCCCTTCTGACCCAACAACTTAGTAGGTCTGCTGTATGTTCTGGCATAATCCAATTTGGGCTCTTTATATTGGTGAATAGAGCCCATACTTGTGTTGTTACTTTGCAATGGAGAAACAAATGATTGTTGGTTTCTAGAGCCTCTTTACAAAGATAACATCTTGAGGCAATAATTTTTCCCCTCTTTTGAAGTTTATCATGTGTCTGGCAAGCTCTCCTAGTTACCAACCAAGTGAAACACTTCACCTTCGTAGGGGCTACACTCTTCCATATAGCACTCCATGGCCCTGATTTCTTCCCCGCAATTGTGGCTAGATCCCTTTTATACTTTCTGTTCACAAAAGAATTGACCATCAGTATGATGCCTCCATAGCAATTTATCTGTTTCCAGATTTATGCCAGGAAAATCTCCAATCAAAGCTAGCATATCCGATACCCACTCTATTTCCCAATCATTAAGAAATCTCCTAAAGAGCAAATTCCATTCTTGTGGGGACCAAACCTTTTGTATTTTGCTGTCAGGATTCAGGCAAATGGAAAACAACCCAGGGAATAAATTTTCCAAGGACCCTTGACCAGTCCAGTTTTCCTTCCAAAACAAAGCCTTATTTCCTCGACCAACCTTTATCCTTACATTGTCCCTGAAAGCCAGCCATAGGTTTCTTATAGTCCTCCATACTCCCATACCATATGTTTCTGTCACTTCCTCTGAACACCATTGATCTTCCTGACCATACTTGTGTTGAATGAGTTCCTTCCATAGAGCTTGATCTTCCAAATTGTATCTCCACAACCATTTGGTAAGTAAGCTGTTGTTGTGTATCTTTAGGTTTCTTACTCCCAAACCCCCAAATCTTTTGCTTTGTTGAACCGCCATCCATTTAACTAAGTTGTAGCTCTTCTCAATCTTGTTACCTTGCCAAAGGAAGTTTCTCCTCAATGAGTCTATAGCTTTGACTACCTTGCCAGGAATGCGAAAAAGTGACATCACATATGTTGGCAAAGAGTCTAAAACAGAATTAATCAAAGTGACTCTTCCCCCCAAGGATAGATATTGGGATTTCCAAAGTGCCAGTCTCCTCTCTGATTTTTCTAGTACACCATCCCAAATGCTAACTGCTTTATGCTTAGCACCCAATGGCAGACCTAGATAAACTGTAGGCAACGTCTCTATCTTGCACTTCAATATATTGGCCAAAGCTTGAATCTGTTGGACCTCTTTAATAGGAAAAATGCTACTTTTTCTCCAGTTCACCTTAAATTTTTTGTCCTTTTATTGGAGTTCATATTAATAATAATTGGCGGGTTTCATTAATGAAAAGAAAAGCGGAGGCCCGCCATCTGCTAGCATTGTGGTTTTCCATCGATTCTTTATCAATGGCCCACCCTTTCTTTGAACCTTGTCAATGATCGAACTTAAATATATGAACTGAGTGCCATTTGATGAGTAACTGAGAACAAAGGAGAGGAATATGGAAAGAATGAAGTAATGAAAGTCCAGAGCATGCCTAAAAAATTACCAGAATAATTCTGATGTGATAGAGTTGTTCCTGCTCTGCTTCACAAAAAATTATTGTGTCATCCGCATACAATAAATGAGTCATATCCATCACCTCATTAACCCTGCTCTTGATTCTGAAACCCCTAATCCAGTTGTTTAGCGAAGCTCTCCTCATCAAACTGTCCAACCCTTCCATGGCAATGATAAACAGGAAAGGGGACAAAGGGTCTCCTTGTCTAAGACCTCTTTCAGCCGGAAAAAAACCTACAGGTTCTCCATTAACCAAAATGGAGAACCTGGTGGTTTTAATACATAACTCAATCCACTTGAGCCATGTAGGGCCAAAACCCATTTGTCTAAGAGTGTTGATCAGGAAGTCCCAATTAAGATGGTCATAGGCTTTTTCAATATCCAGTTTGCACATTACCCCTGTCACATCTCCTTTAATCCTAGTATCAATACATTCACTAGCAATTATAGCAGCATCCATTATTTGTCTCCCTTTAATGAAAGCCATTTGATTTTTGTTGACTAGCTTGTCTATCACCTTCTTCAGCCTTTCTGCCAACACTTTGGCAATTATTTTATAAACCCAGTAATGAGACTGATTGGTCTGAAGTCTCTTAGAACATTTGCCCCCACCTTCTTTGGAATTAGAGCCACAAAGGTAGCATTGAAATTCTTCTCAAAACTTTGGTGACAGTGAAAGTTTCCTAGAATGCATGAAAGAAGGCCATGGTGTAACCATCAGGCCCAGGTGCTTTATCACAAGCACACAATCTTATCCCTTCTAGCACCTTATCCTCACTGAATTCTCTAGATAACCAGCTCTGCTCCTCCATTGTTATTCTCTGTACGTTAAGAATATTTAGTGACGGTCTCCAATTTTCTACCTCCTTGTACAAATGGTGGTAAAAATCCACAATAGAGTTCTTGATTTCCACTGGCTTGGAGGATAACTCGCCATTAATCATTAATGACTCAATGGTGTTGATTCTCTTGTGAGCTGTTGCCATCCTATGGAAATACTTCGTATTTTTATCACCATTCTTGATCCACTGAATTCTGGACCTCTGTCTCCAAAAAATTTCTTCATTTTTTGCCACCTCCTCGTATTCCATGGCCAAGTGTACCTTTAGTATCTGTTCATCATCAGTAAGAGATCTAGACTCTTGAGTAACTTCCATGTCCCCTATCTGACTCAAAATTTGCTCCTTCCTTGCCTTCCAGTTCCCCCTATTTTCTCTGCTCCATGCCTTCAGTTTTGTTTTAAGCAGCCTCAACTTAATAGATAGTTTGTAGTCCAGTCTTCCTGACACTTCAAAGGAGCTCCACCATTCATGAACTTTACTTTTGAAACCCTTAAGCCACTACTATTCAAACTTGAAATAAGATCTCCTGAATGCCTTATTCCCACATATTAAGACAATGGGATTATGGTCAGACCCCAAGCTAGGTAGAGTACATTGCCTAATTTGAAGGAACATGTCATCCCATGGGAACGAGTATAAAAATCTGTCAATCCTGGAGGCATTCCTATGGTTTTCCCCTCCTCTCCAAGTGTATGAGCCCCCAAATAAAGGGGGGTCAATCAACTCCAATTCATTGATACAACTGGACAGATCTATCATGGCTCTAGAAAGCCTGATACAGTTGGTTTTCTCGGAAGGAAACCTAGTAGTATTGAAATCCCCACATACTACCCAGGGTCCTTCACACAGACTCCTCATAGCTCCTAATTCTTCCCACAACTCCATCCTTTCATTTCTATCACAAGATGCATAGACTGTTGTGAGAAACCAAGTTAGTTCTTGATTAACTCCACATAATTTACAAGTAATTGATTGGTTCCCATATTCCACCATCTCCCCTTTCCATGATCTTTTGTCCCACATAACTAAAATTCCACCCTTGCTGCCGATCGCTTCCAGCCATATTCCCCCCATCCACCTATTCCCCCCTAATTGTTGTATATAATCCCCCACTGCCCCATTTAGCTTTGTCTCCATCAAAGCTATAATATCTACCCCCTTCTGTTGTATTCTACTTTTCACCAAATTTCTTTTATTCTCCATGTTTAAACCCCTAACATTCTCCAGCCATGTTCCCCCATCCACCTATACCCCCCTAATTGTTGTATATAATCCCCCACTGCCCCATTTAGCTTTGTCTCCATCAAAGCTATAATATCTACCCCCTCCTGTTGTATTCTGCTTTTCACCAAATTTCTTTTATTCTCCATGTTTAAACCCCTAACATTCCATGATAGAATCTTTAAATTCATTGTAACTGGGTGGCACAATTTCTCCCCCTGCTTCTAGATTCACTCCTAGGTTCCCCATCCTTGAACTTCACATCGAAGATCAAATTTTTGAGCTCTTTAGGGATTATCTGATTGTCCTTATGTTCTGTCGCACTCGAGGCTAAGGAGCCTTCCTTTTCCCTTCTTTGATCAATTTTTAACAGAAGGGTCAAAGCTTCCCCAGAACAACCATCAAAAGACATTCCAAACATTTGGCTGAGTCGGAGGATATTGTCTTGTACCCATTGGTTTGTTTTCCCCTCTGCCTCTTTGCTGCATTCAGAGGCATCACAATTGAGAGGTGTCGGATCACTAAGAGGAATTAATTGTTGAGAATTCCCCTGTACCTCCCCTTCCTTAGTTTTATCACTTGTCTCCCTTATTTCCGACATAATCGACTTTGAATGACGCTTCTCTATATTGTCCAGCTGCAGAGACTTCGTCTGATTAGCTCTTCTTGACACTTCACTCCACATACTCTGTTCTATGCATGTTGACAGAGTATTTTGGGCTTCTGTATTAACTGGCCAAATGTTAATATCTTTAATAAAAGGCTCAACAACTTTTGTTGGGCTTTTATTTAAATGGGTCGGCTGGCCCAAATAATTTGATTGGGGTTTCACTGGACCTGCAACAGTGGGGCCCCCGTATGCATGTCCCATCACATCCACAAGATCATTTCCCTCTCTCCTTAGCCCAATTCTCTGTGAAGTCAACATCTGCTTTATGGCATCAGCAGCTTTATCCACATGGCTACTGGACCCCACAACATTCCTTAAATGCATATCATTATCCACAAGATCCTTTCTCTCTCTCCTTTGCCCTAATTCCTGGGAAGTCAACATTTGCTTTATGGAGTTAGCAGCTTTATCCCTTTCCTTTTCTAGCCTAGGACTGACTTCTTGGCTGTCAAGCTCAACCACCTCAGATCTGCGAAATCTTGCCGGAGCTTCAACCCAAACTGGAAGGGAAAAAATCAAACCACCATCTTGAATTTCAACTTCCCTGGGAATATTTTCAATGGGGCCTTTCACTTTGATTCGAGCCCATCACAGATGGTTTTTAATCGTGGTTTCTTCTTCTGTTGCAAGCCATCCCCCACATTAGACCAAGTACCCGAATCCAAAACCATTGAAAGGTGGTGTGGGCTGGATAAGCCCCAGATGTCGGAGACCACCAGTCAAGCACAAGTTGTTTGCCCTGTCTCTTCCAATTACCAAGAAGAATGTGTTGTGCATCTTTCCTCGACTGGAATTCGAACAGGAATTGAATGCCATTCATGTCGAAAACCTGGATATTGTAAACTCCTTTCCAAGTTTGTTGGATCCACCTTCTCACATCATTTCTTGTTGGCATCTCGTTGCAATCTGGAAAGCTTCCTACTAGGCATCTCTGTAAAAGATCCTTTCCATCATGGTGTGAAGAAGCTATCACAGTGCTTCGTACCTTGGAGATAGTTGGTTCCTGCACCATCCATCTATTCTTATAGAGAGCATCCTTGTAGCTACCTTCTCCCCTCTTTGAAGGATTATTTATCTCCCCTACTGCTGGAGTACCAGCTTGCATTAAAGACCTCCTATTAATGAAGCTTTCAATCCAACTGGCAAGTCCCAACCACCCCTCATTGTCCTTGTTTTCTGGAATAAGAATAACAGACCTCATTTGGCCATTAACCGTAATGATCGACAAAAAAGGGCCAAACTTGTTGAACTTCAAGGAGCAAAAGATATTAGTTGAAACATCTCTGCCTCTCCATGTCTTAAACATTTTACCCCTGACTTCTGATGCTTCTCGCAACCTTCTGCATAGCCAACCCAGAGCCCCTTTGCTCAAAGTCATCCTCCTGGTGTAGTACCTAGAGTTTTCCACCCCTTCAAACCATGTATCAGAAAACATTAGAGTCTCTGTAATGTCAAAAGATTTCCCACCTAGTCTAAAGTAAATACGATTTTCCATGATGAAAAAAAGGCTTTTAAAGAAAACGAAGGATAGGGAAGATTCCGGTGGTTGAAGACAACCGGAAAAGGGATCAGAGACCCTGAAGGGGTCTTTTAAAAGGAAGTCTCGATAAAAGTGCCTGGGAGCATTTTCATTGTCTCACCTAAAATCGAGGTAATTACTTTAGTAATTTTTTTAGCAAAATAAGTTGCAAGTTTTAGGATGATTTAAATTTTAAATTTCTATTAGGTTTTCTTTAGTTGTTGAGATATTTTAGGTTGTTTGAATTTTAAATTATGCAAATATTGTGTTTCAAGTTGGCTATTTAAAGCCCTCCTATACTTAATAAAATTACTGAGAGACATTTTCAACCCTTTTCTGCTGCCCCATCTTTTAAGCGAAAGCCAACAGTGGATCTGTGAGTTCTTCTAAAGAACTATTTTCAACCCATTTTTAATCCGTCAAGGCAAAATTTTCAACTCACTTTTAACCTTCAGGGCTGTTTTCAATCCACTTTAAACCTGTGGGCTATTTTTAACCCATTTACCCGTGCTTATTTTCAACGCACAAGCTATTTTCAACTATGGCAAGCAACAATCTTTCTTTCATTGCCTCACAAATTTTCACCAATGAAAACTATCAGATTTGGTTTGTGAAAATGAAATCATATTTTGAAACTTGTGATTTATGGAATGATGTAATGGAAGAACGATCCTTACAAACACTTCTTCCAAATCCTATCAATGTAGAAGTTCAAGCATTTTCATAAAAGCTTTCGGTCAAGACAAAGTTAGTGAGGGTGTTTTTTAAGCACAAAACCAAAAGCAGAAAAACAATAATAAGAAAATTATGTTACATAGTCTAAGTTGCGTGGACTCTTCACTTTCAATGCCGCACCGCTGTTGGATTCTCCAAAAATACACTACTTTTGGCGAATTCGACACGCACCCTTTGACATTTTTGAAGAGTCCGAGCAACATAGATGAAAGTGTGCAAGTTCAACATGCCCAAAACAATTCTCAAGCACAAACAATAGAAGAAAAAATTGAGGAGCAACTTTCTAAAATTGCAACAATTAAAGTAGAGGAGTGTTGAAAAATGCTTTTAGTTATTTCAGTAATTTTCTTTTTAGCAAAATAAGTTGCAAGTTTTAGGATGATTTAAATTTCAAATTTCTTTTAGGTTTTGTTTAGTTATTGAGGTATTTTAGGTTGTTTGAACTTTAAATTATGCAGATATTGTGCTTAAGTTGGCTATTTGAAGCCTTTTTTTGCTTAAGAAATTAATGAGAGACAATTTCAACCCTTTTTTTCTGCACTATCTCTTAAAAATACCAACATATAAGTTATATGGTTGTTATGTTCTTGCCCTTTCTTAGAGGGATAAGATAGCCTATGAAAGATGTTTCTTCTAATTAACAGAGTATCATTTATTAACTTTCATGGGTCCTTTTTTTCCCTATATAAATCTTAACCGTGGTTTTGATTCGGTGTTTTTGGGGTTGTCTTAATGATGCACGGACTTCTATTGATTCTTCCAATTTAGCAGGTGAGTATCATGTATGACTTTATGAAAACATTTTGGGCCTCTTTTGTCCCATAGAAACCCTTACTAGTTCAATTCACTTGGGGTGCGGTATGGTCCTTATTGTTTTCTTTTATTATTATTAGATCAGGTAAAGGTTTCATAAAAGGAAGTACCAAGGAGGTAAACAGAAAATTAGAAGTTCCTGGATAGCTGTATTGTACCAGTTACATCCCAAAACACCTATAAATTTCATAAGCTGATCTAAGCTATCTACTATATCTTACACCAAAAGTGTAAATTTTGAAGACATCTCTTCTTATAAAAGCTAGGTGGCTCCTTTGGTTCTCAAAAAACCATCTATTATTTCTTTCCAGCCACATGGTCCAAAAGATACCAAGTGGGTTTCTTACTTATTTTTTTGTGTTCGTACGTAAGTAAAAAATATTATATATAATCTAGACAAATACTATGGAAGGTGGGGGTAGGGCTGTGATGTGGTGGGGGTGGGGGCTACGAGGATGGGGTGGAGATAAGGTGTGTTGGAGGGCGTGGAGGACACAATAAGCATGAAATGTCACTTGTAGAACCTGTTTTCCCTACTTCCGCTTGGAAGGTCATTTTCCTTTTTTTTAGGAATTTATTTTCCTAGAAAAACTATTTTACCAAAAATTCTGACCAACCGAACATGGAAAATTGGTAATCATCCATACTGAACAGTGAACACACCCATAGTCTTCCAGATTTTCTTCAGATTTTTCCTGACTTTCTGAGTTTGCCAACATATCAGCAAATCTTTCACATTCCTTGGCTTCAACCAATGCACTCCACTTGTGTTCAGAGAAAGATCCCATATTTTGCTGTATATGGCTGCAAAGCAGAAAGAGATGTTCTCCAAATTCCTGGGACTTCTCCAAAAGCATCTGCTGCACAAATGAATTCCTCTTCTTTGCAACATGTCCTGAGTTAAGCATGCTCCCTAGGTTGCAATCCAACCAAAACAGGCAACTTTAAGTGGTTCTAAGGACTTCCACGACATTTTCCAATGCCAATGCAAGTCCCAATGGCCTATTTGGTTCTGCATTAAACTATAACAACTCTTTACTGAAAATTTGCCATCCTCACCGGCAATCCAAATCTGTGAATCCACCCTGTTATCATCAAGGAACCCAGGTTCCAAAAAGTATTAAAGCTGACCACTTTCATCAACCTCTCTACTATCATTGCATCTCCATAATCACTTACCTATTTCTACTATGGAATTTTAAAATTCACACCTAATCCCCCACCTTCCTTATCTCTTATAAGCTCCTGCAACTTCACCGGGATGAGCTTTTTTCTTTCCGTCATGCCCTTTCTTGGGAACTTGCTTCTCATGGAATTCATCTTCCTTTCTACACAACCAGGGATGGAAAAAAAGTGACATTCACGTGCTTAATTTTCTGACCTTGGGTAAATTGTATCTGGACAGGTGTTTCTAGGATGCCGTTCAGTTCCATTTCTTCTTTAGATTTGTTTTTTTGGCATAATACATAAACGTTCCCTTTAACTTGGCCTCAATTGGCATTTGTGCCCTCCAACTTTGGGTGTGGACTAGACACTTAAAATTGTTTAAAGTTGAACAAGTAGATACATATGTCCTATGTGGCATAATACACATACGATGCTTATTTCAGAATATTTATAGCATCCTTTTTATTATAAATCCATTTATTCTTCTTTAGAATTTTTTGAGTTCATTCGTTGAACTCATGTGTCTACTTTTTCAATTTTATGCAAGCTTAGGTGCTTACTTGTCCACCCTAAGTTGGAAGACATAGATGCCACCGAGGCCAAGTTAAAGGGCACATTTATGTATTATGCCTTTGTATTTTCTTGTTCTTTTCATGTCAATTTTCTTAGTCATTCATGAGCTTCACAATCTTTCTTTTGATAAATCAAATAAATTATCAATTTATGCCAAATTGGAGTTCCATCAACATTATTGGTGAAATTCCTAGATGCATCCATTACAACAAATTTGTGAATTCACAAGATCATGCAAAGGTCTTAAAATTGGTTTTGGACTGGTATTCTATCCCAATTATTCTGTTAAGGCAATTTTATTTCTTCACCTTTGTTCTATGGCAAATAAAATCACTTAGAGGTTTGGAGACCAACCTTGGAGTTTAAATTATTCAAGTTAATCAGGCCAAGACTAAATACTTAGAATGCAAGTACAGTGATGTGATGCATGAGGCTAATGTAGAAGTGAGGCTTTATACATAGGCCATCCAAAAGAGAGGTAGTTTCAAGTATCTTGGGTCTATTTTCCAGGGAAATGGGGAGATTGAAGAGGATTCGCTCACCATATTGGTGTAGGGTGAATGAAATGGAAGCTCGCATCCGGAGTCTTGTGTGATAAAAATGTGCCACCTAAACTTAAACGGAAAGTCTACAGAGTGGTGGTTAGACTAGCTATGTTGTATGGGGCAGAGTGTTGGTCAGTCAAGAATTCTAACCTTCCAAAGATGAAAGTGGCAGAGATGAGGATGTTGCGATGGATGTGCTGGTATACTAGGAGAGATGAGATTAAAAATGAGGATATTCAAGACAAGGTGAGTGAGACAAGGTGTCGGAAGCAAGGTTGAGATGGTTAGGGCATGTGATGAGGAGATCCGTGGATGCCCTAGTGCAAAGGTGTGAGAGGTTGGCTATGGATCGATTCACTAGAGATAGAGGTAGACCAAAGAAGTATTGAGAAGAAGTGATAAGATAGGATGTTGTAGTGTCAGCTTCGATATGAAGGTGTCGAGGAGGACACAAATTAGGGTAGAAGGTTAGTAGGTAGGAGTGCATCCATACTTGTAGGCTTAGTTGCGTGGACTCTTCACTTTTGATGCCGCACCCGTGTCGGACTATCCAAAAATGCACTACTTTTGGCGAATCTGACATGCACCCGTTGAAATTTTTGAAGAGTCCGAGCAACATAGCTTGTAGGTAGGAGTGCATCGTCTTGTTTCCCTTACCAGTGGTTGTTGTACTACTCTTGTAGTTTCTTGTTATTCAATTCTTTTTACTATCTATGGTTTCGTGTAGTTTGATTATAGTAATTATTTTATGGTAGTACTGTTCTGCTACTATCTATTGTTTTTGTTACTATCTATTGTCTCTTGTACTTCCATCAAGTCTTTTTCTGAACTGTTTTTGCCTTGAGCCGAGGGTCTATCAGAAATAACCTCTCTACCTCACCTCTAAGGTAGAGGTAAGGTTTACGTACACTCTACGAATCTACCCTCCCCTACCCAGGCCCCACTTGGTGGGACTACACTAAATATGTTGTAATTTTTATAGTTAGGTACAGGTGGACGGGTGGTAAAACGGGTTTATGTCCTCCTCTTTGTCCAGTTATGCTTGATGATTTGTTATCCTTCCTTTCTTGTTTTACCATCTGCTTGCCCTCTTCCTTTTCTTTGAAACAAGGGTATTGACATTTACATGGAAAGATGTGACCTTATCAACCCTCATCCCGGGAAAAAGTTGGGCAGGGTGAAAAAATGGCTATATGAATGGTGAATACAAAATTTTTAGAAGTTCAATTTGTAAAAAGCTTCTTTGAATGCAGGAATTGGAGAAAAGCCTGAAAACTACTTGCGAGGAGTTCATTATGTCAGTGACTAAGTTAGTTGTGGAACCATTGCTTTCTTTTGTGACAAAGGTTAGTATTGTTTTCAATTTTCATCTTTTGTTCTTTTCTTTATTTGTAGGAGCAATCTTTCAACATTTTCAACTTTGTTCTTTTAATAATTAACGATTGCTGTCGGGGTACCTTCTCTTCTCCTTGGCTTTTTTACTTTCTCTTTCTTTTTTCATGTGCCGAAGGCCTATAAGAAACAATCTCTCTGCCTCCCAAGGTCTGTGTGCACTCTAACCTAACCTCCCCAGACCCCACTTGTGGGATTAACATTGGGTGTGTTGTTGTACCTTTTCTTCTCCTGATGAAGAACATTTTCTCCATCGCATGTAATCTTATTCATTATAAGTTTAACTTTGAACTATTTATAAATAATTAATCGAGTTCTCATCAACTTTTAAGTGCTCTTCGGGTTTACCTAAACTTAAAGAGGAAAAGGAGGTTGAGGGATTTGTGGAAGTGGTGGATGGGCTGAATGGATAGTATACTGATGTCAATAATTGGGGGCATCTGTCAAAAACGGATAGTATACTGATGTCAATAATTGGGGGCAACTGTCAAAAACACTTGTTCCGAAGGAATTGTTACATGTGGTGGCTCTAGCATTGGGCAAAGAATTGGGAAATGAGGAATTCAAATGGAAGGGAGGAACATCCTCAACCTATAGCAATCATCGAAAGGAGAAGAAGTTAACAAAATGATCCAGGAATAAATATTTTAACTTCAGAAGTCTAGTAGATTTATGTGAAGTTGAACCCCTTACATGACGTAGAACAAGTGTCAAGTGGAGGTGGTGGTGCAGCAAGTCTTGACACAACTTTGAGAAGAGGAATTAGGTGGTGACAGAGTGCAGGGGAAACATAGTGGTGTATGGAAGGAGGAATAGGGGTAGGGGAAAGGAAAGGAGGGGTAGGAGGTGAAGATAAGGGGAAATAAAAGATGTGGTCAATGGATATTAGGATAAATAGTTGTAAAACGAGAGGGATGAGTGACTCGAACAAAAGGGTCATCATCAAGATAGGCACAAGAGAATAGGGGTAAATTTACACTATTTTTAGAAACTGAAATGGCGGTGTCAGGTAGTATTGTGAGAAGTGTGTGTTAAGGTGGTAGGGAAGAATGTTGGAGGAATAATACATATATGGGATGAGAGGAAATTATATGATGCTGATTCCTTACTAGACAACATAAAATCCTTGTAAAATGAAATAGGACATAGTTCTGCTTTATTGGAATCTGTAAATATGGCTACCATCAGTGTCTTTTTGCTGATTTTCAATACAATGCGACCCTCTATTTTACAAAAACCTTAAGTGATTTAATTAGCACAATTGTACTCGACATTGTTGGTTTTTCCATTGGGTGGTGGTGGTATGGCCCCACACTGTCCCTATGGTGAATCAATTTCATTGTTATTTGACCTGAGATGTATTACTGATGGACATGGGAAGAAGTAATAGGACTTGTAATCAGAGGTCTGAATGTGGTTGTGAGCTTAAGTGTTAGAGTCGAAAACTGATTTTTTTAACGACTTTGCAGATTTGTTGATTTCCTTATGAATATTCATTTTTAAGATTTTAACTAGTCGGTATGAAATGTCTATAGGTTACGGCTGTTGAAGTTGCATTATCTGGTAGTCAAAATAAAAAACTGGAATCTGGGATTGCGAAGCCACTCAAGGAGCATGCTTTTGCTTCACCAGAAAAGATTGCCGAGCTCCTTCAGAAGGTAAACAGATAGATAAGCTTATTTTTTCTTGAATTAAAGAAAAAACCTTTGCTCAACACTGCTTTTGTTTTACACAAATTGCTGAATGAACCAAAATAACCAAACCAATCAATTATACTGGTTTTAAATCAACAAACATCATGCCTGCTGATCTTTTGTTATTCAGTCAGTGTTTCCCTCTCTTTCGATTTACATGCTGATCCATTTATTTGGCACAGGTCAACACAGCAATGGATGAAGATTTACCTAGGGTGTTGGTAAAAATGAGGCTCTATCTGCAGAATTCATCGACACGTGCAATACTTTTCAAACCCATTAAGTAAGATCTTTTGTGCAGTTATAGCGTAATAGAACTTATTTAGTTTGTTTATCTTTTAAATCTTTATACTTGTGAGAAGTAAAGGCACAGGAACATATTATTGGTTGTGTAAACCACATTACTACAATGAGCCCATACATTACAGTACTTTTACATGTACGACATATATACCGAGATTGTTATAGATTTACTAATATGAGGACCAGTGAGGGACTAGGTGAAAATACGTGCAAGCTGATTATTTGATTTCACAAACTTGTAACAGTATCTCCCAAGAGCTAAGTTGCTCGGACTCAGTTGCGGGTGTCGGATACAAGTGCAGATCTAGAGGTTGGATCCACTATGATTTAAATTTTAAGATTCAGAGATATGAATCCACTTATAGATACAAGTGCGGGGATTCTGCTAAAAATAATTCAAATATCTTTAAGTAGAGTTATAAAAATATGTCTGAATTATGGTGGACTATTTGGAAGGAAAGGAATGCACTACCTTTTGAGAGCAAGTTTGAGTATGATTATTATCAAGTACAAATGCACCTCCTTACTAATTTTTTTAGGTGTAACATAACTATTACAAATCATATAGAAACCATTGCAGTCTTCTTGAGTTAATTGCACTTCAACAATGGTATTGATTTGGAAATATCTTTAAAGCACCTTCTGGTTGCAAACTCATTGGTACAAATATCTTTTGATGATAAAAAAAAGATAAACCTAAATTATGATTTCACCCTATTTTTTGTTTTGATTTTAGAAATCATTTTATCTGTGTCAAATTTCTCTATCTATTTTGGCGAAAGTATCCAAAATTGATTGATCATATTCGGTACATATCCCTCACGCACACCATGTCGTGTCGACACGAGTCTGATATCGAAAGTGAAGAGTTTGTGCAACTTAGCCTGAGAGTATTTCTTTTTCTTGGATGAAGTGACATTCAATCTTAATGTCTTCAATCCTCCAACGGAACATCAGATTTGGCACAATATTAAAGCTAGTTTGATCATCACATACAAGTTCCATTTGATTGATTTCTTCAAATTTCAATTCTCTGAGCAACTGTTTCATCCAAACTAGATCGAGTAACCATACTTAGGTTCTTACTTTTCCAAGACATAATTTTACTCAGAAAATATCTAAAGCATACTTATGTTATGATATAACAATATGTGACCTAGACAGGAGCGACCTCAATACTAAAAAAATCTTCAATCTTCCCAAATCCTTAGTCTGGAAGTGCTGAAAGAGATGTTGCTTCAAACTAGTGATACCGTCATGATCATTGCTAGTATTAGCAATATCGTTAACATAAACCACCAAATAAATACACTGATTGAGAGTCGAATGTCAATAACACAGAGTAATTAGCTTCACTACAAGTCATGACGAACAATTGGATAAATGTGTTAAGACTTACCAAACCAGGCTTTTGGAGACTGTTTGAAACGATATACAAGAGCACTAGATTCCTCCTAAGCAATAAAATTAGGTGGTTACTCCATATAAACCTCATCTTCAAAGTCGCCGTGGAGAAAAAACACTTTTAATGTCTAGCTGATAAAGAGTCAATGATACACAACCATGGAAAGAAATAAACAGACCTATTCTATCTCAGCCACGAGGGAGAAGTATCGCTGTAATCAAAGCCCAAATATCCAAGTACACCATGACAACAAGGTGAGCCTCAAGTTGATCAACTTGTCATCTGGACCAACTTTGATTGCATAAACCCAACGATAACCAACAATAGATTTATATAAAGGAAGATGAACAAGCTCCTAAGTGCCACTTGTATGCAGTGCGGACATCTTGTCAATCATGGCCTGTCACCATTCTGGATGAAAAAGTGCTTCACCTGTAGACTCAAAGATGAAAATAGATGATGATACAAAGGCATAATGGGATGATGACACACGATGATAACTTAAAAATGTATAGTCAGGGTTAGTATTACAAGTGGATTGTATAAAGTGTAATCGATTGGCTAGGAGGAGACAAGTTCGTGGTAGGTGCATGGTCTGTCGCAGGACTTGAATCATCTTGAGCCCGATGCTTGACACGGATGACACTGATAAGTCGGGAAAAGTTGATATAGGACCTTAGAGATATGAGGATGATCAAAAGAAGACGTAAAGGCCGAGACTTAAAAAATGTGGCTGTTAGGATTCTTAGTAAAGGATCGAGTCACACAATAATCTGAATCAGTTGACTTCGATTTTCCCTTGTCTTTGTTTGAATTCCTAGATTAACCTATTTTGTATATAACTTCAGCTTGTTGAAGGGAGGCAAAAAGCTTAGAGTTCAATAGAAGAGAGAACTCTGATCTCTTGATTTTTTTATTATAGTTAAAATACGCAATGATTTATTGATCAGAAACCCCTTTAAATAGGAGTTTTATTACAACAATAGGTAAGTCTAATCCTTATGAAAGTAGGAAACATAAATCCTATTTCATATTAATNGAGTTTGTCCTTAGGCCCGACTTTTATGGCAATCGTCCAGATCTTCTAGAATAGTGTTGTCAGCTGAATCATCCAATTCCAGCCAGAAAAGTCGTTTGCACCGGTTAATGGCTGAATATTGTTCGTCACAATTATAGCATAATCCCTTAGCTCTTCTTTGCCATTTCTGCATGCATTAATCGCCTGACAAAAGGGGTTTGGTTGCTGTATTGGGTATTACTCGAGGCAAATGAGTCGACTAAACTAGTAGCAGATTCTTATGGCCATTGATAAGTCAAATGGTGCACATCCAATCTGATTGAATCGTCCAACTCCGCCATAAATATTCATACGTGCAAGTGTTTTGGAATAAGATCATCAGCCCTAGGAAGCTTCTCTTGATATTGACGTTGATAAATTTCAACTGTACCAGTTCGCTGGTGGGTGACAAATTTGCCCTCTGGGTTGCTATTTTCAGGAGATCCAAATCGTTGGAAACAACGTTTCTGAAATTTTTGCCAACTCATTGGGCCCTTTGCTAGTTTAAGTTTACCATAATTTTGTTTCTCCCAACATGTGAAACCTAGCTACTCCAACCTTTTCCGCTTCCATTGTATGTTGATTTCAAAAAATTGTTCACAACAATACGCCTAAATTAATGGGTCGTTGCCTCGTTTGTGCCGTAATAAGTTGAAAAATCCATCCTTGTATACCTTGGTACTATCGAATGAGAATTACCATTTGCTGGATGATTTTGATCATCCAGTTGAATAGGCAGTGTGTTGCCTCTAGTAGGATGATTTATTGGTCTGCCTATCGTTGGGGCGCTACTCGACTGAGTTCCTTGGGTTGCTGGTTTTGTGGAGCCAATTCTCAAGTCAGAAAATTATTCTTGAATTAATGTTACCTTTCTAAAAAAAACTATTCTTGAATGATTTGGACAACTCTTTTGCCGAGGCATTATTCCATTACTGCAAGTTTAGAGTCCATTAATGTTTCTGTGATTGCATGTTCTTGGAATCTGGAATTGATCTCATTGCCCATAGTGTCAGGCTCTGATACCATATTGTTAGGATTCTTAGAGAAGGATTGAGTCGCAGGGTGATGAACAAGAAAATCTAAATCAATTGACTTCAACTTTCCCTTGCCTTTGTTTGAATTCCTAGATCGACCTATTTTGTATATAACTTAAGCTCGTTAAAAAGAGGTTGAAACCTTAGGAGACGTTTAGTGTGAGGTATAAAATATAACAATCACCGAATAAAATGCAGGATTATTTTATCTTGCATTTGGTTTGAGGTATTTAGTAATATCCCATGAATATGGTGGAATAACTTATCCCGAGATAATTAATTTCGGGATAACNATCGACCTATTTTGTATGTAACTTAAGCTCGTTAAAAAGAGGCTGAAACCTTAGGAGACGTTTAGTGTAAGGTATAACATATAACAATCACCGAATAAAATGCAGGATTATTTTATCTTGCATTTGGTTTGAGGTATTTAGTAATATCCCATGAATATGGTGGAATAACTTATCTCGAGATAATTAATTTCGGGATAACTTATTCCCAACCAAACGACCCCTTAGAGTTCAATGGAAGAGAGTAGGAAGTCTTATTATAACAACGGAAAAGAGTCATATTTACCCTTGTACTCTTATATATTTATCCTCCGTGATACTTTTTTGATATATTTTCCCTTGCCATCCAACTTTAGGTACATATTTGCCCTTGGACAGTTTAGTGTCATGTTACCATTTTTATCATCTTACGTGGCGCTTACATGTCTCGTACATGGATATATTTTTATTAATTAATTAAAAATTTACTTCCTATTTAATAGTTTACCCAACCCACTTAATAAAATTTAATCTACCCAATTTAAAAACCCATTAACCCAATACCCATCCTCTCAATAAGGAGAGCAGTTGAGGCGTATGTAAGCAGAGAAAAAGCAACGTTACTACCATGCATTGATCGGAGCAGCGGAGGAACCAATGACACAAAGGCTAAGAGAAAAAAGAAGCAGAGATGGAGTAAGCAGCGCGGCGAAACACCGAACTAGAGGCGCGTGCAGTGCAATTGAGCGCAAAGGCTCAGGCTTGGCAAGCAAGGGCGAGAGCACACGAAGTAATGACAACGACACTTCAAGCTCAGCTGCAACACGCGATGGAACGACGGGATCGAAGGTTGTAACGAGAGAGACGACGACGAATCGGAGGATGCTGAATCAGCGTAAATTGACGTAGACCGAGTTGTTGAGTCGACCGGCGGGCCGAGTTGCAAATTAGGTGGATAAATTATTAAATAGGAGTTAAATTTATAATTATAATAAAAATATATCCATGTAGGAGCCACGTTAGTGCCACGTAAGATGATAAAAGTGGTGACATCATACTTAACTGCCCAAGGGCAAATATGTGCCCAAAGTTGGACGACAAGGGAAAATATATCAAAAAAGTATGACGAAGGGTAAATATAGCTCTTTTCTTAGAGTACAAGGGCAAATATGACTCTTTTCAGTTACAATAGTAGGAAGTCTAATCCTTAGAAAGTAGGAAACCTAAATTCTATTCCAAACTAATAACTATAGCTTAATCTAATCCTTATGAAGCTATGAAACATAAATCCTATTCTAGAATAATAAAGAAAGTTACTCAGAAAATAATTAAATACTTAATTCAATTAGCTTCCAATGCATCCACAACAGTGACACATTAGCTGACATAAGTTACCAACAAAGATTTGGTGAGTAGCAACGATACCCCCTTTGAACCCGAAAATAACCAAGAAAGACACATTTGAGACCTCGGAGGTTAGTTTATCTTTTCTAGGGGCTAAGTTATGAACATAACATGTGCTCTCAAAAACTTGAGGTGGAAGAGAGTACAGAGGTAACCAAGTAAACAATACTGAATAAGGAATACGATTCATGAGAAAAGTGTGATCAGTCTCAATGAGGTACCTCTCGTGCTCTCTGCTACCCTATTCTGCCAAGGGGTGTACGAATAAGATATCTGATGAACAATTCCATGGTGAGCCATAAACTGCTGAAACTGAGAGAATAAGTATTTTAAGGCATTATCACTATGAAAAGTACGAAGAAAAACCTCAAATTGATGATGTATTTCAACACAAAATCTCTTGAATGTAGAAAATAACTTTCAAATGATCTTTCATTAAAAAAATGTAAGTACATCTTGAATAATCATCAATGAGAAGCTAATGACATAACAACATCCTAAGGTTGAACCATCTCTACTATGCTCCCAACTATTAGAATGAATTAATGAGAAAATATTGTGCACGACTCTGAGCACTACATGGAAAGATAGTGTGGGTGTGTTTTCAAAGTTGACACGACTCACAGTCTAATGTGGATAGACTAGACAAACTAGACACTATAAACTCGGTGTTCCAAATGTTTGGAGGATCTATAATTAGACATGTTGTGGAAGAATTAGGAGAGGCAAGGTAATAGAGGCCGTGAGATTCATCTCTTAAGCCAATCGTCTGTCTTGTTCAGTGGTCTTGTATAACAAAAGAATCATCAAGAAATATTATGTCATAATATAGGGCACAAGTCACATGACTGGCAGATACAAGATTAAAAGGACAACCAAGAATATAAAGAATAGAGTTTAGAGTGACAAAGGATAAATATTAACTTGTTCAACTCATTTTGCTTTTGGTTAGATCCCATTGGCTAAAGTAACAACACAGTGAGACTGAGAATAAATAATATTTGAAAAAAGTGATTTATCACTGAAAATATGGTCAGAAACGCTAGAGTCCATGACCCACGGTCCAAGGGTATTAGACTGTGAAACACATGCTGAAGTGTTAGGCATAATCTTGTTCATTCCCTAATGAGAGACAACTTGTTGAAATTTTTGTCCCAGATTCCTTTTCATTATGTAGTTATGGTTGCAATAAGCTACAGCCTCTGCATAGGTGGCGTGCCAGAAAATTTAACTGATGACGTTGGCTTTCTACAAGAATGGTGTAATTATTAAGGAAATATAAAAACAGCGCATTTATTTAAATTCTGTGGGTTAAAGTCAAAGCATTAAGGAAATATACAAACAACACATTTATTTAATTTCCATGTGTAAAGGTCATGCTTTGTATTGTTGCAAATTCTGTATTTCGTACTTCTTTATCATTTAAAAGATTCTGAGCCTGTAATTCCGTTTTCATATTTGTGCAGGACTAATATATTGGAAGCACACGTTCAAGTGCTATCCCTTCTGAAAAAAGAATATACACCTGAGGATAGACAAGACCTTGTCAAGATGGTTTCAATGCAGGATTTGGAAGCTAAACTTGATAAGCTTCTGTAATGAGCTTCCGTTATAGAAACTTACATTAAGTGTTGGAGGTTCCGGGAACTTTGTGGCATGGAGGAAGGTTTTAACCCAGTTCAATTCATATACATTGATCCTACGGTGATTATAGATCATACATGTAAAGCTTTATTGAAGGAACAACTTAAAGTGTTGGCTTCCGGATTTGTCGTTATCAGAAGAATTTCCCATTGATTCCCTCAGGCTGTTAACAGAACTCCAATGCATCACTCTTGTTGCTGTGGTAACATTCAATTCACGATGGTAGCTAGTAAGTAATTTGAAGTTTTAGGCTTTGCGCTATTGGTGTCAGATTTTGGGTTTTCATTACCTTCGTATTTCGAAATTCTTCTTGTACCCCAGATTTTACCGCTGCTTGGTTAATTTTACTACTCCCCTCCATTCCGTTTTACTTTTATTGTTATAGTCTGACTTGACACAAAACTTGATTAAAAAATGAAAACATTTGACACTTGATCTTAAACATATTATAACATTTGTGGGTGCTATTACTTTTTTCGAAACTTGTGATCTTTAAACACGTTAGTAATATTCGTGTAGCTGTAAAATAAGCTTTGATGAGCTGGGACATGGAAGTGAAAAACCTTTACCTTTACACCCTACCTTTTGTAATGGAATTAAGCATTTTGTGATGTTGGATAATCGAGTCTGGAGCTTAAAGGACAATTTTTCTAATCATAATTTTCAAAGGGGTAACAGAAATTTGAAGAAACCATGAGGAAACAAGTGAGGACACATGATCCAGTGTTCCCTCTTCTTCCTAGCGTGGTTCCATACATAAATTCAAATGCCTTCTTGCTCTACTAATAAGTTTCATAGCCTCTTTGGCATTGTTACTGAAATCTGCTTATTTTTATAAGCACTTTCTTAAAATAGCTCTTTTGAAAAAATGCAATTTGTATTTGACAAATTTATTTGAAAAGTGATTAATAAAAGTAAACCACAAGTTTTGAAAACTTTCAAAAATTGCCCCAATTTTTTTATACAATCTTATCAAATAAGCAAAAGTTCATATAGCAAAAGTATAATACAACATAACAAAGCTATTATAAAAAAGTATATAATATTTTTATCGATCAAACTTTACTTCAATAAAAAAATAAAATTGAGCATGAGTTGTGTACTGTACTCTATTTTATTGAGTCATTTGTTGGTCAATATCATTAGTAACTATATTATCATGTTCATATTCCGTGAATATATTATCCTTTAGTATTCTCGCAAAATATCCTGTAGATATAAAATAGTGGGGGGTTTTGTACAAATATAGATTTGTGAGTCATTTTTTGTATTTGAAAATGTGAAATCATGATATGCAATTTTCATATCAAGCGTTTTGAAGAATTTGAGTCATCTAATGATTTCAAATCATGATATGAAATTTTCAAATCAAGCGTTTTGAAGAATTTGAGATTTCATCTCATGATTTCAAATCACATGTTTAAATGTTGATTTCATCTCATGATTTCAAATCAGAAGATGAAATCACATGTCCAAAAAGTGTCACAAATAGGAATTGGGAAAGGTGTTTGTCTGATCGGAGAGATAAAGAGCACCAATACGAGCTTTGTGTAGTCATCAGGAACTAAAAGGCTAGACATATGTCGCAAACATAAGAGTTCATTAATTATTAGATCAAAGGTCGGGATTAAAGCTAGAGATAGTATGCACATGTTCTTAAAGCACATATATATTAGCGTAGTCAGGATTTTGAGATGATGGGTGCACTATTATGCAAATGTGGATCTAATCGGTTTGACATTTAGCAATTTGTATCATTGAAAACAGTTAAATTTTAAAATTATAGGTCCAAAATTGAAATGCTTAATTAATTAAAACATCAAAAGTGTTATCAATAACCACTTAGAGAGGTGTTAATCAATTTTAGAAAGAAAAATAATACAATATAGATATAAAATTTAAATTTCTAATCTCACTGAGAGGTGCACTCAATTATCATCGCATTATATGATACTTCAATTGTGAGTTCACACATCAATATTAAACAAAAATATTAAAAATATAATGCCACTATATATGATTTTAGGAGGGGAGCATGGGTTCACGTGAACACGATGACTTCTCTTGCATACGCCTCTATCCATACTTAAGCTCCAACTTCAGGGGTGGAACCTATACTAGTGAAGAAAATCTCCTAGAATAATAGAATTTCCATGAAGTTGATAGAATGAACACCATAGAGAATCTTTAATTGCCGTGGTTGAAACTTTTTTATAAGATTGGCCTGATCTAGAGGAACTTAGAATGCTAATTCCTAGGTATTGCAATATCTAAGGTGGATGTAAAATAGGTTGATTTGAGACATAAACATATCCTTATAAGGCTTGATCAACAGGAGGACTTTATTAATTTGATGTCTATAAACATATACTAGGATCTGATGAGTAACTATATCATGTAATTTCTCCATTGAAACTGATTTTGCCCAATTTGTAGACTAACATGTTCTATTCCTGCTGATCCCTTAGTGCCACGACCTAAACTACCCCTACGTGATATGATGAATAAAATTCGAAAAAATCCTAAACAAGCCACTAGACATAAGCATGACATTAAGATCTCTACATAATAGAAATAAACAGATAGAGCGGATTATAAGTCTCAATACTTCAAATCAATATGATACCAAAATCAAAGTACAAAGACTGCAAATACAAAATTATGCTAAGTTTGACAACAAGCCTCTATATCATAGGTGTGAGAATAAGCCCTAGCTCACGAAATAAGTATGAAAACTGAAAAGACTGAAACAGATAAGAAACTCATAATGTATGATCATGCCCTCGAACCATGAGGACTCCACAAGCTAAGCAAACGATGATCAATCCACTAGCCACTGCCTGATGGAGGAACATCAGATCCTATTATGAAACAATATATACACAAGAGATATATGCATAAGTACTTTGAATGTACTAAATATGAGGAACATGCATAAACATAAATATGAAACATGCTAAGTCTTGAATACATGATGATGCACGGCCAAGTAAAACATATCAAACCTTGATAAGCTAAAATCATAAATCATGAGACAAGGTAAATGCAACATTTGAAAATCATAACATGAGCTTAAATCACCATCTTTGGCAAATCATAAACTCTTTTGAGAAAACCATAATTATTTTTTAGGGATGTCTACCATTAACCGACATAAACTATGTGAGAAATAACATGGAATATGGTATCTTTCCCCTACCGAAAATGCCAGGACCCAAAGTACACCCTAAACGTGACATGGTGTATAAGACCCCGAAAGGCCCTGCACAAGCCACTTGATATGCATATACACAATATAATAGATAAAAAGCAAGGAATCTCATCAATGAATAAAAGATTTTTGACATTTAAGAGCGGAAACCTCATAGTCATGACAAGCCATCTAGTACATCAAGGGAAGTGGTCGGGATGTAATTCGTACACCACGTACAACATCCGAAACATAAATACATATGAAACTAATAAAGACGACATGGTCCTCAGAGTATGATGACTCATCGCGTCTTCAAATCCTTAAGTTATCACCAACCAACCACGAGTGGAGGGAGAGGAAGCGTCACACTCTATATTAGTGAAAGAATGTAGGCAGAAGTATGTATTAGTACATGGGATGTACTAAGTATGAAGGATATGCATAAAAACATGAATCATGCTAATAAGGGGACATAATTGAAAGCATGAAATTCATGACCAAGCTAATCATCATAAAAGCCTTTAAAGAAACATCAAAAAACTTGAACATGGTCAATGCATTAAAATCATAAGAAAAGCTTCATAGAATATCTAAAAGTAACTTAGTTCGTTTTGTAGGATATTTACTATTAACTGACATAGACCACATAAGCTATAACATGAAATCCAGTGTCTTGCTCCCACACCGAAAAGAGATGTCCTCACTTGTCAAGACAAGGACCTTAACTTCTAGCTTAGGTGAATTCACTAGCTATGTCACTTAAGACAAACCTACAGGAGCACGTAGTTATGGACAATGAGATTGCTACTGGAGACCCGACCTTTACTAATTGGAGAGCCTCCATCTCAATATCATGTCGGGGCTAAGTAAAATTCCAACGAATTTAGTCATAAATATAAGCATATTATCATACATGGAAGAGCATAATTAAGTTACTAATCCAAGCTTAAACATCATAGAATAGCTCCTTAAATCTTGAATCATGGATGTGAGAAAAAAACATTTCACCAAACCATGATCCCTTAATGTGAGAAAACCTTTCACAATTTAGTTGATGCTAATATTAAAGCAACCTGGATTATAAGACATTCAATTTCATAAATCATGCATATCTTTCGTGAAAACGTCACCTCATAGCTTCATAACCTTTTCATAAATTTATACCCTTCTATAGTTGATAGTCAAAATCATGTATCATGCATGAGTTCATATGGAATTTATTGGAAAACATGTAATTAAGTCGATACTATCATGATATCATTAAAATCAAATAATTGAATCCATACAAATAGAACCCATGAGGAACTTAATGAAAACCTAACCGATTTAGGGAAATTAAATTGGAGAAATTCTTGGGATTGAATGTGTGAATGAAACCCATTAATAAACTCCCTACATACTGTGATCTTGAATCCCAAAATAATAGTGAAAAATGAGACTTGATTTGGGAACCCTAGCTTCTTCTACCTTGATCTTGAGAGGATTTTGGAAATTTTTAGGGAAATGAAAGGGAATGGGTAGATTATAGGAGTAAATTTAGTTATAGGGTCTCTTTTATAGGTTAAAGCGATGTAGTATAGGTATTAGGTGCATAGGAAAAGACCCAAATACCTCTTTAAAATAACTATCAGGCAGACCTATGGTCCGTAGAACTTTCGACGGACCGTAATGGTCAACCATAGACCAAGTACTGAAACCTTTAAATTCATGCAACTTTGACGAGACCTTTTTACGGTCCGTAGACCCAAACTCTAGAAACTCAACTTTTACACTAAAAATTCACCAAGTATGAATATCTTCTACGAAATCCATCTACGGTCCGTAGAACATCCCACGACTCGACATGGTCAATGGTAGATCAAGTTACTAGGACTTGAAATTTCTCAGACCTTAACCCACTTCCTACGGATGCACTCTACAGTCCGTAGAAGTATCTACAACCTATAGAATGGATCCGTAGAACACAACAACCAGTAGCTAAAAAGTGAAATCTTTCCTTTTCATGATTCCAAGGTTTTACAGAAAACATATTGTCTTACTTGCCAAGGTAAGTACCATGTTCTTAAGATTAGGTGGATCCACTATCTATGTCCAATTGAGACAAAATTCTACGGGGCCACGTAGTTATGAGATAAACAGATTTCTGCTAGAGATCTGACCTCTACTAATAAGACAACTTTTATCCCAAAGTCCTCTCGGGGCTAAGTAAACTCCCAATGGAAATAAGCATAATAATATCATAATCATAATACTTGGAAAGTAAGAATCTTATAATACAAATCCAATCATAAACTTAATATCATATAATAGCTCCTTCCAAATTCATGATTCCATAAACATATTCATAGAGATACTTATCTTGAAGCATCTAAATCATGATAATCTTGTATGATGAGAATACTTCAATTTGAAGGAACCTTTTTCATTAAACATATCGATACTTTGTCCAAAAGTATCCTTGCTTCATACTTTCCTCAATTTCATGATCCATGCATAGTCTCAAATCATAGTTCATAATCATAAAGTAGTCATATAACATGAATTCATATGAAAATCATTGAAAATATGTAATTTAAATCCAATCATGCATAATAAAATCATATAGAGTGAATTTAGTCATAAACAATTGAACCCATGAGAATTCATGCAAAACCCAAAAATTTAGGTGAAATTTTTAAAAAGAAATTGGGATTTCTTAGGACCCAATGGATGAATAGGGATTCATTGATAAACTTCCCACAAACCTTGATGAATCTAAGCCTTGGAATTGGAGAAGGGATCTTGAAGCTTAAAAAACCCTAAAATTTTCCTTAAAGATCCTTGGAGAGAATTTGGAAAAGAAGGCCTTTAGGGATTTCAGGGGGTTTTGAGGTAATGAGAGGAAATGGAAGATATTGAAGAATAAAATCAGTTATACGACCTTAAAATGTTCTAGAAATTGTAACGACTTGTTCATGTCGTTATAGAAAAGCCATCGGAGAAAGAAATTGGGTCAGAAAACTTTTTGGTAGTAACTTGAGAATTCCTAGCCTAGTCCAGATTTGGACGAAATCGGAGTCAGTGAGTTCTAGGAATATCTGGTAGTGAATGAGAGACCTGACAATGAATTTGATCATATTTTTAGATAGCTAAGACGTTAAGGAACTCGTGCGACTTTACTGAATCAAATTCGGGCAAGTAGAACTCCCGAAACTGATCTTAGCGTGAACGGGTAGTTTCTGAGTGTCATGGGATGAATGTGTGTTGTGAAATGGGGGTTTGGAACTCTTAATTCAACTCACTGTTTCTGTGTAAGCCGCCAGGGCAGGATTATTCCCACCAGGGTGGGGCCACTGTGGCGGGATGGGGCCCGTCGTATCGGCTCAATCGCGTTTAAGTCAGAATTAAACCCCAAAAACGTTATTTTCTACAGGTTTCGTTCTTGAGAGCTAGGAGGCGACCCTAGGTGTTTTCTTGACAGTTTTTCACCATTCTTGAAACTAAAGGTTAGGTTTTTACTTTCCGAATCTGTGTTTCGATCCGTAGAATGTAAATTCATGGGTAGTTATTGTTGGGGGAGGGTTTTGGAACTATTTTGTATGGTGGGAAAAACCTTAGATGTACCTTAGGATCATAATTTTAGTCTTGGGTTATTGGGTTTGTCATAATCCGGGTAATTAGACCTTAATTATTTCTCCCCGTTATGAATTGTTTGTTTGTAGACCTAGAACAAGAGGAAAGGATTCGAAAAGGGAAGAATCAAGTTTCTTAGGAGGATTCAAGCTTGTTTTCGAGGTAGGTGATGGTTTGATTTCTTGTTTACGTAATATATATTGGTAATTGCTTCATTGTAATGCATGTATGTATGTGAATGAAGCATTGTTGATCAAACCTAATGAGATGAGTGTGAATGAATAAATGTATGCCATGAATCAACACTTGATTGTATGATTATGAGAATGTACATTGTGATTGTGGCTTGTTGAATGGATCGGATGTTACTCTCCAACATACTAACTTGGATCGGGTGCCACGTTCCGACGCATATATGGGATCGAGTGTCACGTCCGGCATACTAACTTGGATCGGGTACCACGTTACGGTACACTAACAGTTTGGGTGTGCATTCCATGAGAGGACCATTGACTTGTCATTTATGCGTAATTACTTGATATTGAAATGTTGAATGGTACGTTGTTCATGATTGATAATCGATATATGTGTTATATTTGGTATATGTGTGTTTTACTTATTGTGATTACTTTTATATGTTGTGCTTACTGGGATAACCGCGTGATCCTACCAGTACACTGTGGTTGTGTATTGATACTGCACTTGCTCTTTATTTGTTGAGTACAAGGCCTCTTCAAGTGTCTACTAATAGACCTCGTTTAGAAGACCAGTGATCGATTCGAATTCAAGGGTGAGCCAGTTTTTCTAGGCTGTCATGAGCTCTCTATGTTTTAGTCCATTTTTTCGGACTCAGACTTTTTAGTTAGATATTTGTATGTTTAATTGGATTGTACCCATTTTCTTTAGACTTGTTGAACTTTAAATGTTTTGGTACATCGACTTTCAGGTTCTAGGGGTTGTTCTTCCGTATTAGTTGGTGAATTTTATTGATCCTTTGGAGTTTATGGGAACTCTACTTGTTGCTTACATTTAAATAGGCTTTTGTATCTTTAAATGTTTAGTTCTTGGGTTAGCTGATTAGTATTAATGGTTCTCCTACCGGAGGGTTAGTGTCGGTGCCAATCACGACGGTCTGGGTCGTGACAAAGTTGGTATCAGAGCCATAGGTTGGTTGATCTCGGTGTACCAAAATGAGTCTAGTAGAGTCTTACAGAACAGTACGAAGACGTTTGTACTTTTTTCTTCGAGAGGCTATAGGACTTTAGGAAATCTCTATGTTTTCTCTTGCCTCCTTTCGTGCTATGACTTGATTGCAATTGGTATCTTGCGATCCGAATTGGTATCTAACCTCATTCACTCTTATATCCGCCGATGGTTAACATTCGCTTGAACGGTGTCAGACCCGTAGCTCTCGTCAATGAGCTCGCTGAGGAGTCTGCAGTGAGAGGTCGCGATCGAGGCAGGGGTAGAGGGTGAGCAAGGGGCAGGAGCAGAGGAAGAGTAGCACTCGCTAGGGGTGTAGCTCCGGTTGAGAATGCTCCCAGAAATGAAAATCCTCCTGCGCATCATGAAGAAATAGAGGAGAATGTTGAGGTGGAAAATGATAAGGATGTCGGACAAGAGGAAGAGGTGCAGGTTGAGACTACATGTATTCCTCCCTTAGACCCAGTGTTAGCTCAATAAATTTTGTCGTTCCTAAAGGAATTGGTTGGTCCTGGAGTTCTTCCTGCAACTCAAGCAACTCAAACTCCCGCCAACCCCCCTATTGCTATCACTGTCCCCAAGGTGGGTGGAACAATAGGTACTGATGTTTTCTTTCGTCCTTTGTTGGGTCCTGTGATGACTGGTAATGAACACGAAATGTTGACCAAGTTTCTGAAACTGAAGCCTTCGGTATCCCATGGTTCTGAGAGTGAGGACGCCTATGAGTTCATCTTAGATTGTTATGAGAGGCTGCATAAGTTGGGTAATGTTCATCAGCATGGTGTAGAGTTTGTGACTTTTCAGCTTCAAGGTGAAGCTAAGCAGTGGTGAAGAGCTTATGTAGAATGCAAATTGTCAACTTTACCCNAGCTCAAGACTCTCTTGACCACAATACCTATTCTAGCACTACCGGTGGAATATAAAGACTTTATTATTTATTGTGATGCTTCACATTCGGGTTTGGGTGATGTGTTAATGCAGGATAAGAATGTTATAGCTTATGTGTCGCGGCAGTTGAAGGTGCATGAAAGGAATTACCCAACATATGATTTAGAGTTAGCAGCGGTAGTGTTTGCTCTTAAGATTTGGCGGCATTTCCTCTATAGTGTCAAGTGTGAGGTGTTTACTGATCATCGTAGTCTACAACATGTGTTCACTCAAAATGATCTAAATCTGAGACTAAGAAGGTGGATGGAGTTACTTAAGGATTATGATGTCACCATTCAATACCACCCTAGTAAGGCTAATGTAGTGGCAGACGCATTAAGTCAGAAGTCGGTAAGTATGGGTAGTCTAGCTTGCTTGAGTGTATCCAAGCGACCTTTGGCTAAGAAGATTCAGACCTTGGAATCTAAGTTCATGCAGTTGGGCATCTCAGAAAAAAGTGGGTTATTAGCTAGCATTGAGGTAAGGGTCACCTTTCTTGAGGAGATCAAGACCTTCAGTATGAGGAGAAAACGATTGCAATTCTTGATCGTGATATTTGAAAACTGAGGACCAAAGATATTAAGTCCGTGAAAGTTCAATGAAAGCATTGTCCAGTTGAGGAAGCTACTTGGGAGATCGAGAACGAGATGTGAGACAAGTATCCCCAATTGTTCATCGATTCAGGTACTACCCTACCCTTACTTTAGCTCGTTTTTCCTAGTTGGTCACCCAAGGACGAGTGATGGGTAAATTGGTATCTATTGTAACGACCTGTTCCCGTCGTTATAGAAAACCATCGAGGAAAGAAATTAGGTCAGAAAACTTTTTGGTAGTAACTTGAGAATTCCTTGCCTAGTCCAGATTTAAACAAAATCGGAGTCAGTGAGTTCTAGGAAAATATGGTAGCGAATGAGAGACCTGACAATGAATTTGATCACATTTTTAGATAGCTAAGATGTTAAGGACCCCGTACAACTTTACGAAATCAAATTCGGGCGAGTAGAACTCCCGAAACTTATCTTAGCGTGAATGGGTAGTTTTTGAGTGTCATGGAATGAAGGTGTGTTGTGAAATAGGGGTTTGGAACTCTTAATTCAACTCACTGTTTCCGTTCAAGCCGCTAGGGCGCTATGGAGGTATCGGCCCCGCCGTAGAGCTCAATCGCGTTTTAAGTCGGAATTAAACCCCAAAAATGTTATTTTCTGCAAGTTTCATTCTTGAGAGCTAGGAGGCGACCCAGGTATTTTCTTGACAGTTTTTCACCATTCTTGAAGCTAAAGGTAAGGTTTTTACTCCCCGAATCTGTCTTTCGATCCATAGAATGTAAATTCATGGGTAATTATTATTGAGGGAGGGTTTTGGAACTGTTTAGGATCATAATTTAGGTCTTGGGTTATTGGGTTCATCATAATCCGGGTAATTAGACCTTAATTATTTATCCCTGTTATGAATTGTTTGTTTGTAGACCTAGAACAAGCGGAAAGGATCCGGAAAGGGAAGAATCAAGTTTCTTAGGAGGATTCAAGCTTGTTTCGAGGTAGGTGATGGTTTGATTTCTTGTTTGCGTAATATATATTGGTAATTGCTTCATTGTAATGCATGTATGTATGTAAATGAAGCATTGTTGATCAAACCTAATGAGATGAATGTGAATCAATAAATGTATGTCATGAATCAACATTTGATTGTATGATTATGAGAATGTACATTGTGATTGTGATTTTGGCTTGTTGAATGGATCGGGTGTTACGTTCCAACACATTAACTTGGATCGGGTGCCACGTTCTGGTGCATATATGAGACTGGGTGTCACGTCTGGCACACTTACTTTGATCGGGTACCACGTTACGGTACACTAATAGTTTGGGTGTGGGTTCCATGAGAGGACCATTGACTTGTCATTTATACGTAATTACTTGATATTGAAATGTGGAATGGTACGTTATTCATGATTGATAATCGATATATGTGTTATATTTGGTATATGCATGTTTTACTTATTGTGATTACTCTTATATGTTGTGCTTACTCGGATAGTCGTGTGATCCTACCAGTATATTGTGGTTGTGTACTAATATTGCACTTGCTCTTTCTTTGTGGTGTACAGGGCATCTTCAGGCGTCTACTGACATACCTCGTTTTGAAGACCAGTGATCGATTTGCATTCAAGGGTGAGCAAGTTATTTCAGGCCGCCATGAGTTCTCTATGTTTTAGTCCACTCTTTCGGACTCAGGCTTTCTAGTTAGATATTTGTATGTTTAATTGGGTTGTACCCATTTTCTTTAGACTTGTTGAACTTTAGATGTTTTGGTACATTGACTTTCAGGTTCTAGGGGTTATTCTCCGCATTAGTTTGTGAATTTTATTGAACCTTTGGAGTTTATGTGAACTCTACTTATTTCTTATATTTAAACTTTCTTCCGTATCTTTAAATGTTTAGTTCTTGGGTTAGCTGATTAGTATTAATTACTCTCCCACCGAAGGGTTAGAGCGGGTGCCAATCACGACGGTCTGGGTCGTGACAGAAACGACATTTTTTAGATGTTAAAAGGGTAGAAAAAGGCTCAAATAACCCCGAGTTAAAAATTACCGGATCGACCTACGAACCACATGTACAGTTCGTACAAGCTCCTACAGAACGCATTCTTCACTCATAGGTCGAGTTACTGGAGACCAATTTTTGAGCAAAAACTGTGGGCCACCTTCTACGGCTCGTAAGACTTTATATGGGCTGGAGGTCCCAATTGTACAACCCAAGTTCAATAAAAATTTCACAAAGTCTGAAACCACACTACAGACCACTTGCTATGGCCCATAGGTCCTCCTACAGACTTTTACATATTTAAAATGGAGAAACGCCGATTATCTCAAATTGAGGAGTTTTAGAGTATTACCTCTTTTAAGAGGATCTTTTGAGTAATTATCTCAAATTGAGGAAGAGTTATGTTTTAAAACATATGAGCATGAGGTATATATTATTGAAAGTAGTATTGACTATTGAGCACTAATATGTGGATGAGTTCAGACAACTCGAAATCCTCATAAACCATGTATGCCAACATGGGTAAAGGATCATACTTTTTAGATGAATCCTTATTGCTTAGTGGATACACTTAGTTGAGGATGTTTTATACCCCAGTGAGGTATATGATAGTTCTGGCAGTGTGAACGAGACATTGTATCATCACATAACTCATAGTGATGGTTGTCGGTTAAAGAATCTCCCAAAATAAGAGTAAAGATTTTATTATTGTATTTTTATATACATTTGAGTTATTATCTATTATTCTGAAAGCTTTATATATATTGCATATTTTAATGTTTCTTTCATATTGAGTTGAGTTGAGTTGAGGTGCGTATGGTTTCCCTTTCTGTTAGATCAATATGTATCCCTATATTCAGTACTCCCTTTACATGCTCGTACATTCAATGTATTGATGCCACTTGCCCTGCATTATTTCATGATGCAGATATAGGTATTTAGTATCATCAGTCGGTGCTTTGTTGATCCTATCGCATTCCAGCTAGCCTTGGTGAGCATCATTGCTTTCCAGAAGGCTTCGCACTATGGTTTTGGTTTTGTTAGGAGGATGTGGGTCTTGTCCAGACTTCCATCATAGTAGTTTAGAGGCTTCATAGACAGTAGTATTTTGAGAAGTCTTTTTCATTTTTCCTTGTTAATGTATTAAGACTTGAGTTGCCTTCTTATGACTAGTTGAATATTTATAAATATTTTGAGTTATTTATTTTGAGAAAATTGAGTTAATCTTTGCATCAGAGTTCCTATGTTACTGAGTAAGTCTTCCACTGAGTGTTGAGCCAGGCCAACGGTTCGCTTGAGGACCAGCGATGGTTCTCGAGTGCCGGCCACGTCCAGGGTGTAGACTCAGGGCATGGCAGTGGCCTTAGACTCTCTAACTTTTTTAATTTACATTGTCTCTGACATCATTTCAGATAGACTAGATCTTTGTAGACTGGAACTGCAGACTTGAGTCTGATAGTATGATCCTTAGTTTAGGCGAATTCATGGCTTATTAGATCTTCTATCCCTTCTCTCTCTATTTCTGCGGTTACGGAGGTTTATGTTATCGCGACGATTGGAGATTGAGTTGTTCTAAGCTGTGAGCCTTCGTTGATAACCTAAGGTGGGCGACGTCCCACGGTGACTTGTCTTGACATGAGATTCTCCTTGGAATTGACACACCCTTGGCACTCTTGTTAGTTAGGTTATGAGTTGGTTGGTTGCAGTGATTATTTACTGTTCGAGGTTGTTATTTCCAGTTGGAGGGTGACGTTTTATGATTTGAGGCCCAGCTTCTTTCATTTTGGGTTCAAGGCCCAGCTTGTACCAATTTGGGGTCAAGGCCCAAATCCTATCACTGTGGGTTCGAGGCCCGATTAACTTCTTTTGGACTTGGTTTGAGTATCTTATTCTTGTAGACTTAGCTATTCTATGTACCTGTCGTGCTTATAGGGGTCTGTTCGGGTTTTATTTGAACTTGCGCAATAGTGCACCTTATGGGCTTATGGGAGTCCAGTTAGGTTTAGTTAAGCTATACTTAGTTTTACTTTCTATATTTGTGTGCCTTCTTTCTTTCTCGCTTTGACCTTTGTTTGTGTCTAGATTCTATATTTTCTAATTGTTTTTACCTTTCTTGCTCAGTCTGCCTACTGAGTACCTTGTTTTGGTACGTATGCTACACTCTGCATCCTTTCGTGATGTAGGTCCTAGTACCAGCTACCAGCTACCAACAGTGATCGTACGTGCCGTCTTTTGCAGCTGTGGTTCGGAGACGAATGTGAGCACTTGGCGTTTTGGGTTTATCCTGTCTCCTTATTTTGTTTTGGCTAGTCTTGTTACTTTTTTGATTCACTCTTTGTTGGGGTCCACTTTTGGGACTTGTACTCTTTATTAGACATTTTTGTATTAGTGACTTCCTGGTTCTGGGAGGGATGTCTGTATATATTTAATTTTGGTTTGCTTCCGCCTTGTTATCCTTTGTTTAGATTTTTGTTTTCGCTAGTTTCTACCATTATGCTCATTACATGATGTTTTGGGTTACGAGTTGGTTTACCTACTAGTAGGATATAGTAGGTGTCATCATGACTCGAGAAATCGGATCGTGACACATGGTTTGTAGATTTTGCGAACTACCTTGTAAGTGATGTGGTACCTTCAAAGAAAAGATGTTTCACTTTACAAAAGTGTGAGACTCATTAGTTATAGCTCTTCTGTGTACTCAACAAGCTAATGGGGGTCTATTCGAGTTATTCTCACTTAACTAACACATGCTAGGGCCCATCCTTATAATTTTATTGCATCCACGTTAATTTTTTTTAGCTTTTTATCCATGTTATCTTGATTTTTGGCTTGCCTACTGGGGATTTATGATAGAAGCCATCATGATACGATTTCGGATCGTGACACAAAGATACTACATGTTAATTCAAATTTCAAACTTCAAATAATTAATAAAATCATATAGCATTTCTTAAATTGCTTTTGCTATTTATATTATATTCATATTTTATACTTAATTATATAATCTAATTTATTTCGGGCTCTAAATCCAAGAAAATTCTATAAATGACAGGCTTCTAACGTAATTTTATACTACTTGCAACTATAGATTGCTTTATAAATGAAAATTGATTGAATTCTCATTTTTTTTAATTCTTCTTTTCAAAGATAGGCATTACATTTAAGGCAACTTGTTAAGTGCATTTAAAATATCTAAAGCATCTCTTCAATTCTCAATATGTAAATACATAGGTTGCTCACACTGTATTCTCATATCTTGCCTTATTACATCATGTGTTAATGTTTATTTTTCTAGAAAATAATTAAATAGTGATGGAAGCGTCATGATCCAAAAGAAAGCGACTTTTAGCGTCGCGTCCGGCTATGTTACTGTCGGTAATGAGAATATAATCAAATTTCATTTATAACGCAATCTATAGTTATAGCTAGAATAAAATTACATTAGAAGCCCCTCATTCATAGAATTTCTCTTGGATTTAGATCCCGAAATAAATCAAATTATATAATTAAATAAGAAATATAAAAATAATATAATTAGCAAAAATAATTTAATAAATGTTATATGTTATTATTAATTCTTACAAGTTTGAAGTTTGAATTAACATGTAATAACTTTGTGTCACGACCCAAAACTAGATCATGATAGCGCCTACGATAAACCACTCGATGACAAGCCAAAACTCAAGATAAAATGCGATAAAAAAAAAAACTAGAAATACCTAATGCTGATGCAATAAAAAATAAGGATAGGCCCCAGTATAGATATATGTATAAATTTTAGGAATCACATAGTTTTAATATGAAATTACAATTTATCCCTATTTAGTTTGTAATTAAATAATTCCTGAAAAAGTAAAATAAACCGGATACATAATATGTAGCTCGGATACATTAAAAACTAGATAGGATACATTACAAAATAAACCAGATGCATAATATGTAGGTCGGATATATTAAAAACTAGTTCGGATACATTATAAAATAATTTAGAATTAGGAGAGAAATAAGGGATTTTAGAGGTTTTTAGAAATAGAAGGGAATATTAGAAATAAGGGAAACATAAAACGTGTATTTCAGTAATTTTTCCAAGCAAGTTGTATAAAATATACAATAAGGCCCAAAAAAAGATTGAGATATATGAATATATACATAAGTCAAACCCCAGATATGGTGTCACTAATACAAGACCATCTAACTCAAAGAGTGGATCTATATGAAACATGACTCTCTAATAAAATATAAAATATATAGACAACTAAAAAAGTAATAACTTTTGTATCTCATTTTTACTAGTTTTGGGCACCATGGGAGTGTATTATTAATTTATTGATGACAATTCGGTTTTTAAGAAGTACGATATGTTATATGTGTGATTTACTTTTTGAAAATCACTTTTGAAATATTTTATTATAAGTATAAAAGTATTTGTATCTCCATGAGGTAGTGGTAAAGTCTGCGTACATTCTAGCCTCCCAAGACTTTACTTGTGGAATTTCACCGGGTATGTTGTTGTTGTATACTTGGAAAAGTCGACACATAATTTTTTAAAGAAATTAAGAAAACTTGATTTAAAAAAAGCTTTAGCAGATAAATCGTTAAAGATTTAGAGAATTAGAAAACAAATTTATATTTCCACTTTGAGAAGGGGTTAGCACTTAACGTTGGAAAGAATTTAAAGTAAAGAAAAAGCTTTTGAATCACTTGAAAATATAGAAAATTGATTGAACAATTGAAAATGAACTTATTCGAAATAACCAATCAAATGAAAAGCATTTGATGAAAATCATTAGATGCAGTAAATCAACATTAAAAAAAAATTGGTTCATCTTTAGGACGATTTTTTTAATTAAGTTTAACTAAAGCTAAATTTAGAATCAAATAAACTACAATTAATAATTAATCAAATAAAGAGAATAAAGAAATTAGGCCCAAGTCTTGTTCAATTACTAAATAACAAAATGGTGGATGAATACTTAGAATCTAAAGCATAATAAGAGATAAACATTAAGAAATATGGGTTACCCCTAAGAGATGAAGCCAACATGAAAAGGCCATGGGAAAGCTAATAAGACCCAAATTCATCAATTTTTTTAACAATACACATAGCAAGATCATTCATCAAAAAGAGAAAATTAATATGTAACTTTAAGAATCTAAGGAGTAGGCAGAACTAAAACATGAACATAGATAGGAAACACTAAAATTCATAAAATCGAACCACATAATAAATTAAATTCATATAATAGCCACCTAAATTTAGATAGAATGAAAAAAATTAATTTAAGAGGACGGGAGGTTACCTTCTTCGAAGCAGGAATTGGGATTACGAGCTTGAAAATGACTTCCACCACCGAGTAACAGTGAAGAAACACCAAATTGCCCGAAAGAGCTTAATTAAGCTATTGGGTCTCAAGAATATCTAGATTCTCGAAAGAAAGTTCTTTTGTATTAGGTGAGAAATCCTTATGTTTGTTGGGTGAAATCCTATATGAAAACCTTCTGATTTTAGGTCGAAAATCTCATATCCCCAAACTAGTGAAGGGAAAGGGTTTATATAAGGAAAATGTAGGGCGTTTCTTCAGGAGGAAAATTTGGGTAAAAATTGGTAAAGGACGAGTTTGAATTTCAAAATTCTCTCAAAGGATAAGATTGAGCAAGTTGGAATGTACATACATACGAATTCAAACATTTATCTCGAATGAAATTGAGGAGTTACGGGGATAACGCCACGTGGATTTGTTCTAGAAGGTTCAAGGAGCTTCGTCTCATGCTGGGCCCGCGAGGTTGACGAACAAAGTGGGCAAAGAAGTTTGTCATCGCGCGTTTTAGTGTTGTTGTTAGGGTTCTTGGAGTTGTTCTTCGTCGAGGAAGAAAAGAGTGGGAAAGGGAAATAGAAACACGTGAATTTTGGATAGGAAACACTTAAAATCATAAAATTGAACCACATAATGAATTAAATTCACATAATAGAAACCTAAATTTAGATAGAATGGCAAAATGAATTTAAGAGGAAGGGAGGTTACCTTCTTTGGAGCAGGAACTGGGATTACGAGCTTGAAAATGACTTCCACCACCGAGCAACAGTGAGTTGCCCAAAAGAGCTTAATTAAGCTATTGGGTCTTAAGAATACCTAGATTCTCAAAAGAAAGTTCCTTTGTATTAGAGAGAAATCCTTGTGTTTTTTGGGGGAAAATCCCATATGAAAACCTTCTGGTTTTAGGTCGAAAATCTCCTAGCCCTAAACTAGTGAAGGGAAAGGGTTTATATAAGGAAAATTTAGGGCGTCTTTTAGGAGGAAAATTTGGTAAAGGGCGATTTTGAATTTCAAAATTCTCTCAAAGGGATAAGATTGAGCAAGTTGGAATGTACCAATACGTACAAATTCAAAGGTTTATCTCGAATGAATTGAGGATTTACGGTGATGACGCCGCGTGGATTTGTTCTAAAAGATTCAAGGAGCTTCGTCTCATGTTGGGTAGGCGATGTTGTACGAACGAAGTGGGAAGAAGAAGTTTTGTCATTGTTTTAGTGTTGCTGTTAGGGTTCTTGGAGTTTTTCTTGTTAAGGAAGAAAAGAATGGGAAAGGAAAAGAGAAACGCGTGAATTTTGGGGGAAGAGAAAAGGAGTGAGGTGCACATGTGAGGGCTCAAGAATGAGGTGCATGTATTATGCCAACATAATACATAAATGTGCCCTTTAACTTGGTCTCATTTCACCTTTGTACTCTTCAACTTTGGGTATGCACAAGTAGACACTTAAACTTGTATAAAGTTGAACAAGTAGACACGTGAGTCCTTCGTGACACAATACACGTAGGACACCACATAGGACAAAAAATGACACGTAGGATGCCATGTAGGACATGTGTGTCTATCTGTTCAACTTTATACAAGTTTAATTGTCTACTTGTGCACACCTAAAGTTAAAGGACATAAATGTGTTTGAGGTCAAGTTAAAGGGCATATTTATGTATTGTGTATATGTATGCGTATGTATCTATTCGAGCAGGTGAGGGACACGCGAGTTTTTGATATCTATTCGAGCAGGTGTGGGCCGGGTAAATAGTAAAATTGAGCTTGAATTTGTCAAGCTTTTAACTAAAAATTGGTCCAAAGTGGGGTAATGATAGAGTTCAAATTTCAGATATAAAAATGGCCATAGAATTGCGAATTGAATCAAATGGCCAAATGCATTATAAATGCCAATGAAATTAAGGAAGTGGCCAAATTGAATTAAATTGTTGAGTTAGATCAAATTAGAAATAACATGAATTATTATCGATCAACAATTGAGCTTTCCTAACTTTAACAAGATAAAATAATTAAATTAACATAACTAACTATCATATCATCATCATATATATATATTATATGTCTATATCTTCTATACTACCTTAAAAGCATGAACTCCCTAACTTAAATGTTAAATTACTATAATACCCCCAACTTAAAAGCAGACACCTTTTCACATTAATAGGTAGTAACATTTTCGAAGGTTTGTGACTTTTTCGATGAGTTATGATTTTTTTGAAGGGTTGTGACCAGGGGCGGATCTATGAAGAGGTGTGGGGGTGCCATGCCACCCCCGAACTTCGACGAAAACTCTATAAATACATAGGTATATATATATAATATTTATATAAATATAAAGCGTGTCATCCATAGAACAAAACTGGCTTGTGGTGCCATGGTAGGAGGGCAACTTTAGAAGGTTGATGTTGCGGGTTCGAATCCCATTTGTACCTATTTTTTTGAGAAATTTGTTGCAGACGTTTTTTAAGGGGAAAAAAAGGCTCCAAGCACATTTTTTTAAGGAAAAACAGCTGGCACAATTTTATTTTATTTTTTTATAATTGTTATTGACTTAAATTAAATTAATTACATTATTACTCCTTTGAATTTTCTTTTATTTCATTAAATACTCAATAAAAGTGTAATATTTTATTATTTATATTTTATTGATTGATTTATGATATATATCAAAAAGACGAATAATTTAATCAAATATAAAATTAATTTAATCGATAAGTCTATTTGACACCCACGAACTCTAAATCCTGGATCCGTCACTGGTTGTGACTAATCTGATAAAGCACGATAAACACATTTTCATACTATCATTTGTTGTCTATAAATAGAGAGGTTTTCTCACACTTTTAAATTACAAATTTTGTAAGTTTTCTATTTGTCTTCTTAAACAAGAAATATTGTGAGAGTTGTTCAATTATGCAATTATAATTAATTTTGTGGGAAACTAAAAAGATCAACAAAATTGATGCCACAACGTGAATAGGAATACTCAACCTCAAACTAGAAGACTATCTAGATAATTAATATGTTCTCATTTTCATAGTCATAAATATACTTTTGCAGCAACTTCAAATGATTTTCTATTTCACAAACTACAACTTGGTGTTCACGTGTGCAAAGTCTCAAGTTGTTCAAGAAAAATGATTTGTTCAAAAGTTTGTCTGAAGTCTTAACTAGATTTAATAGGTACTCATCAGTTTACAATTTATTTGTTGTACTCTATTTTTATTCAGTTTAATATAGAATGTTCTTTTTTTTCTGGGGTGGGGGCACATCTTTAAGACCACAAAGTTAAAAGACATTTTTATATATTCTACATATCCTTAAATTCAAAGTCTTTTTTGTTTTTTAAAATTTCATATCAAATTAAAATTAGACAAATCTATATCTATCTTTTGTTTTATCTATTCTACCTTAAAAGAATGAAATGCCTAGCTTAAATATTAAATTATAATAAAACCCCGAACTTACAACAACAAATTTAGTATATCTTCTATAATTCATATTGTATTAAATTTACTTATTTATGTTATATTAAAAACAAGCACCTTTTCACATTGAAGGGTAGTGACATTTTCAAAGGCTTATAACTTTTTCGATGAATTGTGACCTTTTCGAAGGGCCGTGACTTTTTACAGGGTTACAACTTTTCTAAAGAGTTGTGAATTTTTCGAAGGGTTTTGACTTTTCCAAAGAGTTATTACCTTTCCGATGAGTTGTGACCTTTTAGAAGAGTTGTGACTTTTTTTATAAGGGGTAATAAGCATTCCTTCATACACTACCCTTTCTTGGCTATAAAAAGAGGGGTTTCCTCAAATTTTCAAACTACAATTTTATAAAGTTTTTCATTGTTCTTCTTCTTCATAATACCACCCAATTTACTATATTTTCTAATTTTATATTATATCTATTTATTTATATTATAATATTTTACATTTAAAGAAGACATCATTTCACATCAAATGATTACGACTTTTCCAAAGAGTTGTGACTTTTCTGTTGAGTTACCTTTTCAAAGGGTGGTGACTTTTATGATAAGAAGTCATATGCAAATGCTCATACCAACCTTTGTTAAGTATAAATGAAGGGGTTTTCTCACGTTTTTAAACTATGATTTTTTTATGTTTTCTATTCATCTCTTAATAAAAACTCAAGTTTGATTTACAAACGTTGACAATCTCAATGTTCAGTGAAATTTGAACACTTCCTAACATCAATGTTAAAATATAAAATAATCCAACTAAAAACATCTAATTTAGTATATGTTCTATATTTTATATCAATATTTATAGTATATTATACTATATTAAAGGTAAGAACTCAAACAATACAGTAATAACTAAATAACTCACTATGGGGGAGGAGAAAGTATGCTGAAGAGGTGTAACTAAGAGATTTTAAGAGTGACTAACTTTCAACAGTAATAATAAGAAAGTTTACATCAACTATTCATATAAACTTATACTTTATCATTCATTTTTTAATTGTTTACTTAAATTTTTTATATTCACATTATTTTTAAAATTAGTGTAGTACATGATTCTATATTCACGTGCAAAACACGTGTGTAACACCCCATATCTAAAAACAGAACTTAATGCAGATTTTCAGAAGTTGCAGGTGCAACCCACGGTTGCCACCCACGGACTGTAGGATGACCCACCGCCCGTGCTGGTGGTCTGTGGTTCGCATTTGCAACCATCCCCAGAAATTCAGACAAAAACCATTTTAAGGCATGACCCACGGACTGATTTGACGGATCGTGGATCCATCGACGGATCATCGATCAGTTCGTAGGTCGAGGCCCTCAGAACCTGGTCTCTAAAGTCAATTGACGGACTGACATAACGGATCGTGAATCCATCGACGGATCGCCAATCAGTCCGTAGGTCGAGACCCTTAGAACCTGGTCTCTGAAGTCATCGACGGACTGACAAGACGGATCGTGGATCCATCGACAGATCATCGATCAGTCCGTAGGTTGCTTCAGCAGATTTTAAGTTAGGGGTCTTTTAGTCTTTTTATTATGCGTTGGACCCCTAAACTATGTCGTTTTAACCCTAAACAACGTGGTTTTGGTTAGTTTTAGCCTAGAAACATAACTAGAACTTACCTAAGTCAATTCTTTAATCAAAACTTAGAAACTAGAGCATAAGAGGAGAAAAGAGGTCAAGAACCCTAGTTCAAAAATGCAGCAAGATTCCATCAATTCCAGCCCCGAAATCGAAAGATTTCTCCGTGGAATTCATCACCATGTATGTGAGATTTCACTAGTGGGTTCCTTTCACTATTAGGTCCCTAGTTTTCAGTCAGTTTCTTGATTCCCTTATTATGACTAGACCTAGGGTTTCTTGAATGTTAAAATTATTGGGTTCTTAGCTGAGAATGATACAAATCAGATTAGTATGTTAATATTCAGTTTATTGCATGAATTCCAAAACCCTAGCTATGTATTACTTTAGTTCTTGAATTACACATGCTAGGTAAGATATTTCAGTTATTCAGTTATTAATGCATCAATATCAGTTTAATTGTTGCATACTCAGTTTGCATGTTCAGTTTGAGCTATCCAGAAACTTACAGAAATTCAGTCATAATGTGTTAATTACTTAATCCATTGGGAGTAGCATAATATCGAGTTGGACTAGGGTTCAGCGTACCCAAATAGTCCCAGAACTACTAGCCACGTAAGTTGTAAGTCCCCTCTGTAGGCATCATTTCAGTGATCACTCCAGCATGCCTCTATACCTCTGGCAGGATATATTGGGTCCTCTCAATGGGGCGTATATATCGAACTCCACATTTAGCTCATGTGGTTTTATTATCGATGATTAGTAGCTCCCACAGTTCAGTCAGATTCTATTGCATTGACCATTTATCAGTATATCCAATATTCAGTTTCAACATGTTATAAATTGGTCACTACATTAAGTTAGCTCAGCATTCAGTATCTATATCATGTTCAGATTATATCATTGCTTATTTGCTTTGTTCCGTTATATGTTATTTCAGCTTTATTCTATCATGCATGCTCAGTACCTTTCAAGTGCGCTACATCTTCTCTTGATATAGGTTTAGGTTCTCAGAATCCAGATCATGCTTAGATCGGTTCCCGATCTTCAGTTCAGCAGCATCAGTGGTGAGTCTTCATTCTTCGAGGACTAGTGACATGTTTATCTTTTCAGTACTTTTAGTTCTTTTGTTTCAGTTTTGCTAGATCTACTGGGGGATTGTCCCAACATTTCTAGTCAGTTTAGAGGCTTATTTCAGACATAGTTAGATTCAGCTTAGAATTGAGTTAATATCTTCTTTGTATTAAACTCCTCAGTTTTCATATATCTCAGTTATAGTATATGAGTATTCCCTATTTTTTCATTTTATTTATGATTATAGCTTCCGCATCAGTTTATTATTCAACTTATATTTAGTATGCTCATGATCATGCCAGCAGGGTTAGCTTGGGATCACTTGTAGTCCTAGGTCCCGTGTCCGCGTCTTGGGGGTAGTCTTGGGGTGTGACAAACTTGGTATCAGAGCATTATGTTTAAGAGTCCTAGGATGTCTGAAAAGCCACGCTAAGTAGAGTCATTTTCATGGGTGTGAAGTGCACCACATCTAATGAGAAGGAGGCTATAAAGT
>NC_064290.1:43011349-43044841 GCF_019186545.1 Solanum stenotomum
GTCTTGGGGGTAGTCTTGGGGTGTGACAAACTTGGTATCAGAGCATTATGTTTAAGAGTCCTAGGATGTCTGAAAAGCCACGCTAAGTAGAGTCATTTTCATGGGTGTGAAGTGCACCACATCTAATGAGAAAGAGGCTATAAAGTGATTTAGGAAAACTTTATTTTCTTGTTACTCTTATCGTGCGTAAGGTATGATCTAATTTTATTCTAACTCGACGTTCTACATTTCAGTGATCATGCCTCCCCGTAGAGCTAACACCAGGAATGAAAACGAAGCTCCTCCAGTCCCAGATCAGGAAGTTTCTAATGCAGAATTCAGGAACGCCATTCAAATATTGGCTCAGAGTGTGGCCAACCTGAACAATCAGTGGGTTCCAGTTCAGGCAAATGCCAATGTTGGGTCAGCTGCAACTAGAGTGTGAGACTTTGTTAGGATGAATCCACCAGAGTTCTTAGGATCGCAAGTTGGAGAAGATCCACAAAACTTCATTGATGAGGTCAAGAAGATCTTTGAAGTGATCCAGGTCCGGGTTGAGTTACATTGTATCAACTTAAAATGTAGCTCATATCTGGTATACTCAGTGGAAGGAGAACATGGGTACAGATGCAGCTCTTATTACTTGGGATTGTTTCAACGAAACCTTTCTAGACAGGTTTTTCCCTATGGAGTTGAGAGAAGCAAGGTCCCAGGAATTTATTAACTTAAGGCAGGGTAACATTACGGTCCAAGAGTATGGGCTCAAGTTTAACCAACTCTCTAGGTATGCTCCTCACATTGTTGTTGAATCTAGCGCTCAGATGAATAAGTTTTTGTATGGAGTGTCAGACTTGGTGAAGACAAAGTGCAGGAATGCTATGTTGTTAGGAGACATGAACATCTCTAGGCTCATGACTCATGCTCAGCAGGTTGAGGGTGATAAGCTTAGGGAACATGCTAATGAGAGTAAGAAAGCAAGAACAGGCAACTATGAGTATTCCCAACAGAAATCGGGTGGTGGAAATCGCTCGCAGTTTCAGCAGAAGTCTTCGACTCCAGCACCTTCATCAGTCAGTGTTCCATCCTCCAAGTTCCGGAATAATCAGAAAGGTGGAGCATCAGGCTCTAAGTCTCAAGGTAGTATTTCAGGCACCAAAACCTACCCAACTTGCCCTAAGTGTGGTAAAAACCATCTGGGCGAGTGTCTTGCAAGAAAAAAAGGATGGTTTGGGTGTGGTCAGTCTGGTCACAAGTTGAGGAATTGTCCTTCTAGACAGGGTCAAGGAGGTAATAATGGTAGAGCTTAGTCTACAACTTCAGCAGCACCAGCAAGTAGCCCGACTCAGCAAAGTAACTCATCTGGTACAGGTGGCGGTCAGCGCCAGAACAGGTTGTATGCTTTTCAGGCTCGCCAGGATCAGGAAGATTCTCCTGATGTAGTTACTGGTACGTTACAAGTCTTTAATCTCGATGTTTATGCTTTGTTGGATCCAGGGGCTACTCTTTCTTTTGTAACTCTTTTTATAGTGGTCAAATTCAGTGTTAGTCTAGAAACTCTCCTAGAACCTTTCTCGGTCTCTACTCCATTCGGTGACCCAGTTATAGCTAGACGGGTATACAGAAATTGCCCTGTCACAATCTCTCAGAAAGTCACCTCAACAGATCTTGTAGAGTTAGAAATGGTAGACTTTGATGTCATTCTAGGCATGGATTGGTTACATTCATGTTTTGCCTCAGTCAATTGTAGAACTAGGATTCTTCGTTTTTAGTTTCCAGGCGAACCAATGTTAGAATGGAAGGGTAGTAGCTTAGCGCCTATGGGTCGATTCATTTCTTACTTTAAGGCCAGAAAGATGATCTTTAAGGGTTATCTCTATCATCTAGTTCGGGTTAAGGATTCAAGCTCTGAAACCCCAACTCTTGAGTCAGTTCCTGTGGTTAATGAGTTTCCAAAAGTGTTTCCAGAAGATCTTCCAAGAGTTCCTCCCGATAGGGAAATCGACTTTGGAATTGATCTCCTTCCAGATACCCAGCTTATCTCTATTCCTCCTTACAGAATGGCTCCAGCTGAGCTTAAGGAATTAAAAGAGCAGTTGAAAGACCTTCTAGATAAGGGTTTCATCAGACCTAGTATTTCGCCATGGGGTACACCAGTGTTGTTTGTAACGAAGAAAGATAGTTCTCTTAGAATGTGCATTGACTATAAGCAGTTGAACAAGCTCACAATCAAGAATAAGTATCCCATCCCCAGGATTGATGACTTGTTTGACCAACTTCAGGGCTAGTCATTTCTCAAAGATAGACCTCAGATCGAGTTATCATCAGCTTAAAGTCAAAGATAGTGACATTTCGAAGACAGTCTTTAGAACTCGATATGGTCATTATGAATTTGTAGTCATGTCATTTGGACTAACCAATGCTCATGCAGCTTTCATAGATTTGATTAATAGAGTGTTCAAGCAGTACTTGGACTTGTTCGTTATCGTCTTTATTGATGATATCCTCATTTAATCTAGGAATGAGGAAGAACATGCGAGTCATTTGAGAGTTGTTCTGCAACAAATAACCCTAGTCATTTGAGAATTGACTAGAACTTACCTAAGTCAATTCTTTAATTAAAACTTAGAAACTTAGAGCGTAAGAGGAGAAAAGAGGTCAAGAACCCTAGTTCAAGAACGCAACAAGATTCCATCAATTTCAACCCCTAAATCATAAGATTTCTCCGTGGAATTCATCACCATGTATGTGGTATTTCACTAGTGGGTTCCTTTCACCCATTAGGTCCCTAGGTTTTAGTCAGTTTCTTGATTCCCTTATTATGACTAGATCTAGGGTTTCTTGAATGTTAGAATTATTGGGTTCTTAGCTGTTAGAATGATCTAAATAAGATTAGTATGTTAATATTCAGTTTATTGCATGAATTCCAGAACTCTATCTATGTATTTCTTTAGTTATTGAATTACATATGCTAGGTAAGATATTTCAGTTATTAATGCATTAATATCAGTTTAATTGTTGCATACTCAGTTTGCATGTTCAGTTTGAGCTATCCAGTAACTTAAAGAAATTCAGTCATAATGCGTTAATTACTTAATCCATTGGGAGTAGCATAATACCGAGTTAGACTAAGGTTCAGCGTACCCAAATAGTCCAGAACTACTAGCCACATAGGTTGTAAGTCCCCTCTGTGGGCATCATTTCAGTGATCACGCCAGCATGCCTCTATACCTCTGGCAGGATATATTGGGTCCTCTCGATGGGGCGTATACATCGGACTCCACATTTAGCTCATGTGGTTTTACTATCAGTTATTAGTAGCTCCCACAGTTCAGTCAGATTCTATTGCATTGACCATTTATCAGTATATCCAATATTCAGTATGTTATAAATTGGTCACTGCATTCAGTTAGCTCAGCATTCAGTATCTATATTATGTTCAGATTATATCATTGCTTATTTGCTTTGTTCAGTTATATGTTATTTCAACTTTATTCTATAATGTATGCTCACTTTCAAGTACTGACGCATACTCTGCGCTACATCTTCTCGTGATGTAGGTTTAGGTTCTCAGCATCTAGATCATGCTTAGATCGGTTCCCGATCTTCAGTTCAGCAGCATTAATGGTGAGTCCTCATTCTTCGAGGACTAGTGACATGTTTATTTTTTCAGTCCTTTAGTTTCAGTTTTGCTAGATCTAGTTGGGGATTGTCCCAACATTTCTAGTCAATTTAGAGGCTTATTTCAGACATAGTTAGATTCAGCTTAGAATTGAGTTAATATCTTCTTTGTATTAAACTCATCAGTTTTCATATATCTCTATTAGATTATATGGGTATTCCTCTTTTTTTTTTCATTTTATTTATGATTATAGCTTCCACATCAGTTTATTATTCAACTTATCTTTAGTATGCTCATGATCATGCTAGTAGGGTTAGCTTGGGATCACTTGTGGTCCTAGGTCCCGTGTTCGCGTCTCGGGCGTAGTCTCGGGGCATGACAACATGCGTCAAAATTAGTATTATTAAAAGTGGAAACAAAAAAGTTAAAAGTTGAAATACCATTTTGCCCCATACTAGATTAAAATATTATAAATATTTAGTTAATTGCATGTTTAAATATTAGTGATAATCAGTTATTACATTGAGTAAATGGAGAATTCATGTGTTCAAAGAAGGATTGTTTACTCTTCTAGATTTTAATGGAGGTTCATTGTATATATTTAATACTCTTAAAGTTGTTCTCTTTTATCTATTTTGGCCATCTGAAACCTTCAAATAGTATTTAATTTAAAACTTAAAGATGTCTTTTGGTATTCCTCTAGTTTTATCTATATAAATTCATCATTTTTGTTTCATGAAACTCACATCCAAAATTATCTTTTTCATTTTATGGTAAAAGTAGTGAAGCTATCAACATCTAAAGTATATGATATATCTACCTTAGTTTGATTATATATCACTTTTCGAAAATAAAGTGATTCTTCTATTTGATTCATGCTTTAGTTTGACTCGATGGAGAAGACTTTTGAATTTTGATTGGATATGAGAGAAGGTGTCGATAAAAACTTGGAAAATTATGTACGGATTTTTTATTTCTTTTTTTCATTTATATAATGTTATGATTAAAGTCTTAAGAAGGATGCGTATGTTGTTTTTTCCTTCTATGTTTATTTTTTTTATATTTCTCTATTAGTCTTCTTTAATTTAATTTTCTATAAATTATTATCATAACATTTATTTGAGATTGTTGCATTTTAGTACTCATTACACACATATTTTCATTGAATTTTAATCGTCCTAACGAATTTATAACATACTGCATGAGACACGTGCGTGCACGTGTCCAGAAACTAGTTTAAAAAATACAGCTACCAATTAAACTAAACTAATTGGCGAACACTTAATTGAAAGCATTATTTTTTTCAGACAATTTTTTTAGAAAATGCATAAAAGGTAGAAATTACATAATTTTTTGTGTGTGTTTTATTATAACAATAACAAAATCGACTTTGGAACAGCTTGAAAATATTTTTGAATTTTATAAAGCTAATTACCTTGGTCTCTTTTAGGACCTTGTTGTATATTTTATACGGTTTGTTATATATCTATGCTAGGACCCATAAATATATTTTGGCATAGTACATAAGCATGATCCTTGACTTCGCATCAGCTAGCAACTATGACCTTTAACTTTGGCTGTGCACAAGTAGGCACTTAAACTTGTATAAAATTGAACAAATTGACACATTCGTCCTACATAGCACCTTACATGGCAATTGTGCGTCCTACGTGGCGTCCTACAAGTATTATGTCATGTAGGACACGTGTTACTTTTTTAATTTTATACAAGTTTAAGTGTCTACTTGTGCACACTCAAAGTTAGAGGGCATAGTTATTCGTTGAAGCCAAGTTAAGGGTCATGTTTATGTATTATGCCTTATATTTTTATTGCATCCGCGTTCTGTATTTTTCTAGTTTTTTTTATTGCAAGTTATCTTGAGTTTTGGCTTGCCTACCAGGGATTTATGGTAGGCGCCATCATGATACGATTTCAGGTAGTGACACAAAGATACTACATGTTAATTCAAATTTCAAACTTGAAATAATTAATAATAGCATATACTCCCTATGTCTCAATTTATGCGATTTACTTTTTATTTTTAGTCAACCCCAAAAAGAATGATATATTTTCATATTAAGTAACAATTTAACTATAAAATATATATTTTACCCTTAATAATATGATTTACAACCACACAAATTTCTATTATTTATTTTGGACCACAAGTTTTATAAGTCTTTCTTTCTTTAATTTCTTTCTTAAAATTTGTGTCGAGTCAAACTACCTCACATAAAATGGGACGGAGGGAGTAACATTTATTAAATTGTTTTTGCTATTTAACTATTTCCTTATTTTATATTTAATTATATAATCTGATTTATTTCGGGCACTAAATCATAGAAAATGCTATAAAGGAGGGGCTTCTAACGTAATTTTATACTACATATAATTATAGATTGCTTTATAAATGAAATTTGATTATATTCTCATTTTTTTTATTTTCCAAAGATAAGCATTACATAGGAAGCTTATTAAATGCATTTAAAATCTATAAAGCATCTTGCAATTCTCTCCCTATAAATACATAAGTTACTCGCATTGTATTCTCACACTTTGCCTTAATATTTTCTGTACATCATGTCTGAATATTTCTTTTTCTAATTTAGAAAAAAAAAAGGTTGATGAAAACTTAATGGTCCAAAGTTTTAGTGTCATCTAATAAATATTATTTAGAAGAAACTCTATGTAAAGAAATGGTAATGATGGCTCCAATAATAATCTTATTGTTTATCCTCTTGATGATTTTGTTGATAGAATTTTCATTTTTTTTATCTATTAAGCATGTCATGATTTCTTCATCTATTGTTAGTAAATCGTTTCTAAATTCTTATTTATATGCTCTCAATTTTTATTTTTTTGATAAAAATGTTGAGATGAATTTTTCCTTGAGAGGTAGTAAAGAGATCTTAAGTATTGATAATATCTTATATAATCATTTAGGAAAAATATATACAGGCCAATAGATTGTACTTGCCTTATTTGAATATATGGCGAGTATTGACTTGCGAAGCTAGAACCTCTATATATTTTGCCTAAATGATTACTTTAAGATATTATTTATTATTGGGATGTCTTTACTACTTCAAGGAACAATTTATCTCAAAACAAAGATTACGAGCATATGACTATAAATTTTGAAACGATTTAGCTACAATAGAAGAAGAAACATCATGCTTTAATATTGGTAAAAAAAAATGAAGTTCCATCAACAACATTATTAGGAAGAAAACAATAGGATTATTGTTGGAGCCATCATCATCATCATTTGTTTCCATCGATTGCTTCTAAATCATTTCTTATAAAATGACACTAAAACTATTTTACTTTGGACCCTAAAGCTTTCATCACTATTTTTTTTTTCTAAATTGGAAAAAGAAATATCAATACAAGATAAGAAAATATCAAGTCAAGATGTGAGAATTCAATGCGAGGAACTTATGTACTTATAGAGTGATATTGTAGAGAGATTAAATTGAAAGTCAACAAGTATTTACGCAAATGGCTTGGCACAAATAGACACGACCCGATCCAAATAAAAAGGAAAGTATAACTCTACTCGACATAGTCCTTTAATATTCCTTTTTCAAAATCGCTAAGATTTTCTACACACATGAGCTCTCAAGAATGGTGATATCAACGGGCAACATATTGGTTTAAACAATAATGATTGATTTATTCACCAAGTCTCTACTAACTACAGCTTTCAACAAGATGGTGCACATGCTTGAAATGCGGAGATTCAAGTCTTTGGATTGATGTTCTCATAAGGGAGAGTTAAGACGCGATGTACTTTTTTTCCCTCACAATGTTTTATTCCAATGGGTTTTCCTTGTAAGGTTCTTAATGAAACATTCAAAATGTGTACTATTTGATATGTGTACTTTTTTTTCTTCACTAGAATTTTTGCCACTTGATTTTTTTTTAATCCAATAAAAGGATTTCCCTTCATTGTAATTAATTTGTGAATCAACTTGAATACCCTTCCAGAGAATTAAGAAATCTTCTCTCTATTATATTTTTCTTACTGTTTTATATAATTTCATTACAAAATCAAATATTTAATTAGTATTGCATGCTAATAATATTTAGCTCTCAAGTCATGATATTGCATATAGTCTGACGACATTTTACTCAAATGACATGATTTTCTTCGAAATCGAATTTTTGTATTATATTTTACTTCTCTATAACAACATTCTACTTATAATAATAGTGACATTCAGAATAACAGTACATTCTTAATAAAATACTCCTCTATAACATCTATACTGAAATATTTTGTAAGAAATATATTATGTATAAAATAAAATATTAAAATATTTATATCAGTCATCATTAAAGTCATGCACATAGAAAATTGTAAGTACGAACATCTAAAAGGAAAAAAAAAATGTATTTAGATAGTGTCCATGCAGTTATGGTTCATAACCTAACGAGAAAAAACTACTAATATTTGTCTTTTTTACATTTATACTCTTTCTATTGTTATGATTAAATTGGTTTACAAATACATTATTTTTTCTTGGTACACAAAATTATTTGATTTAAATTATGTCACCTTGTCGGTATGCTACAACTAGCTATGAAATTTATTAATAATGTTTTAGCCTTTTCAATTTTTAATTAATGATGTGAGAAAATCAACTGAGATTTAAAATTTGACAAATATTCTGTTTTCATTTATAACATAAAACTACGGAAAAGAAATTGCATACTTCTATTTATAACAGCTAAATGAAATGTAAATGTGAAATATCAATATACATATATAATAATACCCCACGTAGCAACCATAAAACTTTCAAACAAATGTTGCCACTATAGTGAAATTGATTGTATTACATTGAGATTTAGAGTTATATTGAAAAGATACAGAAGCTTACAAAGCAACAAAGAATGGCCAAGTCTCTAGCAATCAATGAAGTAAATAAAATTCTTTGAAATCATAATTTACACTGTTGAATACGAGCTCTTTTACTCTCTCTAGTTGCCAGGAAAAATTGTGACATTTAAACTACAGAAATTTCTGTGCTGAATATTCTGCAAGTTGAAAGCACATAACAATTGATCCAACTACACGGTGTGCAAAATAGGAAGGGGGCGAAGAATCGCGACAAGTAATACTCATTGCATAGGTACTTGATAATTCAAAATGTCGCGTGTGCAGTAAATTCGAAAACCATCTGATTGTAGGACTTACTAGATCAAATTATATTGATCTTTACTGCTACCACGGCAGCCATTGTCAAAAGAGTCTCAACTCTCATATAAACACATGAATAGACCAAGAGCTTCCATTGAGCATCAGAATGGTGGGATAACAAGAAATGAAGACTGACTATTGTCTGTACAAGAGCTTAGAATACAACTGGCGGAACGCCCAAAAATAGCAAATTCTTTGTATGGAAATAACTCTCTGTAGTACTACTGCTTTGAAAAAACAAAAGTAATCATAATGATAAAGCAACTACCCAACATTCCTGCACAAAATATACAAAACTTGATGGCATAAGAAAGGTTGGATAAAATTATACCAAGACCGGTCGGGGTAAATTTTCTGCACTGATATTTAAGGTATCACTTCATGTAGGCCTACTTGAGACTTCACATAGATTAGAGTGGGATCCACAAGAAATGTCTGTTGGTGATGGCCACTCATCTGGCACCATCAGAAAGTATGTAGACATTGCTTTCCTGAATCTTATTTTGTATTGCTTTGGAGAAATCACCGTTGGGGCTGCATTCTTCGGCCCACCTAGAATGCCTGAAGCCTTTACCCAAGTCTCAAGATGCTTGTCCCACGTATACTGTCTCATGAAATCAATAATACCAAGCACCAGTTCCTGCTTCTCCTCATCCACCCCAACTAGTAATGAGTAATCCATCACATCTATTGACTGCAAAACCATAACTCTCTATTAATATAGCAGACCAGGGACTGAAACATACGTTGCGTCTAATACTTGTGTTTGAAGAGCATGAAGTCCCACTTTGGACACTTCAACATATACTTGATGCTGGTTAACATTGACTAACAAAAAGTTTGGAGAACCTACTAACAAATGAGAGAACTAGTGCAGTAGCAAGTGCATCTAGCAAAAGAAAGGAGAAACAATTAGAAAACAAAGAAAAGATGTGGATTATGGCAAAGGCAGAAAAGGGGGAGGGGTCCCAGCAATCATCTACTTTAATCTTTATTGAAGAGAGGAAACGATAAACCAGTAACCCCAGCTAGAACGAAGAAATACAGAACTCTTTATAGAACACAATTTAACAAAGTTACATATCGGTGCTGTTTCAAAGCTTACCGCTAGAAATGAAGTATCATTCCACACAGCCCTCTGCAGCAGCCGCTTAGCCTGCGTTCCCACAAAAATCGGAGAAGTTGGCATTGCTTCAATCAAGTTCTGATCAAGTAAAACTTTGTTACTTCCACTTGAATCTGGATTATAGCGTGATCGAGACGACCCTTTAAGGTCATACAGTCTGGTGATGTTGCGCTTAAAAAGAAGATTTTCCATAACAAGCACATCCATTCTTGATTCTTTCCCACCTTTGAGATGCTTTGATGTAACCTAACAAATATCCAACAATGCTGTTAAAGATTGGAGAGCAAATAAATTTCAGGGAGTCATATTTTGTAAGGAAAATCTTTTAAGGGCAGACCGAATTGCTGAAGCTAGATCTATCTTATGAACCAATTTATACTACTTTTTGGGTGACCCTCTAGTTTCTCCTAGGGTAGAGCGAGGAGCACCTCTAAAGCACAGGACTGACTATGTTGGAAAATTATCTCTATCAAGAAAAATAGGTAACTTTAAAATGCGGGGCTGAACATGATAATCTTACACATTCTTCAAATATTTTGACAATAAGAAGTTGTGTTAGGAGGCCAGATGGAGATAATAACCCACAGATACAACTTCGTTACAACCCCAGACTGCCTCACCAGAATAAAAGTGCTCCACTGCACACAAATATCAAAAAGCTGAAAATATTGATTATAACTGTGACTTCGGTTAAATAGAAATGAAATACAGCAAATGATACCTGGTAGATCCCCAGAATCTTTGCCAAGCAAGTTGGGCTCCCACTAGCTATTGAGTCGGATAAATACTTAAAGTAAGCTGGTGCAAACTTGATAAACGACTCCAACTCTGTCTTTGTTACCTGCTTGATGATAAATCGGTCGTCCAAGGTTTTGGCAAAGAAAACATTGCTCTTCCCACCCTGAGCACCCCATTTTTTGCATCGGCTAAGGGAACGTATGAAGTCTGATTCACAGGGGCAACAAGACTTTCTCAAGGTCTCAAATTGCTTCGCATAATAGCAGGTGACTGTGTACTTAACCTTTCCAAGAGGGCCATCATCTGAGAAAGATATTCGGGCATGCAAAGCATTAATATATGCAGGTGGATCCATGTTTGAGTTGCGAGAACTGAGACCCGATGACATGCTTTCGTTGGTAGAACCAAAACTTCTTGGGGATTCCGAAACTATTTCATCCACAGAGTGAAGCGAAAGTAGATTTAATGAATCCAGAAACGACAAAGAAGCTGAAAATTTGTGATTTTCTTTCAGGTTTTGAGATTCATCCGACATTTGATTGCGGTAATCTGGTGAGACAAGTGCATATGAGATGATACTTGTTGGCTCATCATCATAAACTGGAATAACAATGTCATTTTCACCAACAGCCATAAGAAGCCTGGCACCACCTTGATGTTGCAATTCGCTAAATGACAAGATATAAACAGGATTATGCTCATTCAATTTAGCAACATATTGTGGATTTGCTGTAATATTCTTGTTGAAGGAACGATAGAAATTTGAGAAATGTTCCGTTGCCCAGGTCAGGTAATCTGTGTTGTCAGACTTAGCAGATAAATGAGGTATTTCAGCCCCATTTTTGTCACCCGTAGACCTTTCGACATCTGTATTTGCTGAAACTCCGGTCAAAGCAGTAGAATCTACAACAAACGAACCTGGAAATGCACTGCTATGCTCCTTAATAGCCAGGTGGCTTTCACCAGTCCATGCAGCATCAAGAGTGTCAGATAAACTTTCCACAGAAGGGAACTTTGCATCTGAAAGAACGCGTCTGACATTTTTTCCAGGTTCCAGTACATTTCCATCTCCTGTACTTCTTATAGCACAAATATCCTCGCTGTCTTTCCCGTGAATTAGGTTCTCATCAGTAGTCAATCTTTCATGAACCCCATCAGGAATCTGACCGTGTCTTCCTTCATTAGATGTTATTTCAGTCTTCACATTCTGAAGAACTGAATCATAGCTCCCCAAACTTTTTCCATGTCTCGAAATTGTAGTCCTTTCAGGAAGTTCCTCACTAGAGCTGAGGGGTTTCTCCTTCAGTTGTGTCAAACTGCCCTGAGTTTGGGAACTTTTACCATGAGAACTGGAAAGATGTATCAAGCGTCTGTCCCATAGATAAGCATGAAAAACCAACTGCCTTCTCAGTCGATTTATCTCAAGGATGTCAACTACAGGCTCACCAACTTTGACCTCCCTGCTAAGTGCCTTGCATAACAATCCCTAGAACAATGGGACACCAGTAAGAAATAAGTTATTTGGAGTTACATTGCTACCTTACCCAAAAGAAAATGAAAAGGGTAAGCAAAAGAAATAAAAGAACCTTCCCCTAAATAAGGCTTTACAGGATATGGGAGACCTTTTTGGGGGTTAGTGCGCGCCGACATGCTAAAAATTAACTTTTGAACTTATTCCATATTAGGAGGGCTCGTAAGCAACTGCTTATCTTCCACTGTGACTAGAGAGGGGATGGTCTCGAGCAACCCCTCACCACCGGGGGTGCAGTTGTTGTTCAGAAGGAAACTTGAGGTCATGCCTTGAATGAAAAATACCACCAGGCAGACTTTTAATTAGACGAAAGAGTTCTACTTTGAGTTATGGAGCTCTTTACACTGAAGTTCCCAACAGCTGTACATCTACTGAGGGAAACAGCAGCGATTGTAGCGCAGCCCTGAGGAACAGTCCTCCAGTTGAGGGAGTTCCTAATTCCCCCAGAGGAAGGTGGTAAGGTCGAGGACCTAGACCTAACAATTGTATGGGGTATGGTCTCAATTACTCAAGACTAAGAGGCATTCTTCCTGAGGAAACCCATCAAAAGGAAGGATTCTATATTACACATTTATAATGGATGGTTTTCACCCAACTTCTGGGTTGACTGACTAGTCAAACCAAAGACCCTTTCTCAGTTAGAACCAAAAGAACCTAGGATACATGTTCATCTTGGGACTGTAGTCTCTCTTCAATCAGTTTACTTTGTTTCCCTCTCTCGACTCCTCTCATATTCTTTTTCTACTGCTATTTCTTATAGAGAACCCTGATCATTTCTTTCTTCTCCAACTTGCTGCTGCATTAATTTTCACATAACTTAGAGTGACGGAATGCACCTCTGAATTTTCTGACATACTATACTGAAATTCCCAAGTTTTTTAAAAAAGGTTAAAAGGGTTTGAAACATGTTATCCACACCAAACAAGAGAGATATTACTTTGGTAATCATCTTTCAAAACAGTTGAACTTTAAACATGGTCACCAATAGCTACCTTTTCAATAAGACAGATTGAAAAATTTGTTCATACATCACCGACAATACAGATGATATGACTTAGTATCTCAACAACAGGATAGAAAAAACAAGTAAGAAATCACCTCAAACTCAGTTTTCTCCTTCTCTAATATTTCTTCCATCTCTGAGATCTGCTCACTTATCTTGGGTGCTTTCAAGCTGCTATCAACAGACAAATTTTCCAACTTTACATGAAGAACTTTGGACACCTCAGCAAACAACGCATTAGCCCTTCTGCGCACCTTCTCTTGCAGGAGACAAGCACATCAGGAAAAAAGCAAAACATAGAAGTATCAAAACTTAGGCAAGAATTCAATCCAACTGTACCTCATCACCTTCTTTCTGAATCCACTCCTGATTATCATAGCTAAATTCAAGTTTTGGAGGTGGGAGAAAGACAGAATAAACATGAACAGGAGCATATCGAAAACAAGCTACCATTTTCCCAAACCTGTGGCAACAACCAAAGATGAGGTGCAGAAAAGCATTGTTTGAGCAACAAGAAAGGGAAAATAAATACTGTGGGACCATCACACGAATAATAAATCTAAGAAAGATTGGACCGGCAACACCTGTTAATTATACATGCACCACAACCAGAATCGAGCACAAGATAACACAACACCGACTGAGAATATTAACCCAGAATATGGAAAAGTCACCATTGAAGAACTACAAATGGAACAGTAATAAAACTGACAAGAAAACCATACACCTGTAGGATTTTCCTGATATAAGCCCTTTCCACGATGTGATGCAACTTATCCATTTTTTCAAGATTTCTAGAAGCAGTCTCTTGTTGTACAGTTCTCTCTTATTAACGGAAGTTCCCTTTTTCTAGCAGGGACTCCATATTTATAATGATCAAATGATGTATTCAATAGAGGGCAAGAAGAAGTAGCATCATAAGCTCTCTCGTAGAGCAATACAAGAAGTCCACATTGTAAATTCTAGGTCACAGAAACATTCAGAAACAAGCAAAAACAACTCAGTAAACCCAATATATATAAACATATACAAGTGGGAAAAACAGTACATGGGTGGTAGTGTACTGAAACCACATTTTACAAGTGTACTCGAGAAATAGAACTGATTTACCTCTATGTAGAGGGTCTTGGGAGGGTAGAGTGTACCCAAACCATAACCCTACCTCATATGGAGGTAAGGAGACTGTTTCCGAAGGACCCTCGGCTCGAGTATAATACATCCAAATAATGAAAAGAGGAAAACAACAGTGGAGAAACAAAGCAACTAATAAGGAAACAGTAACAACCACAAAATAATATCTAAACACAATCAACAAGTGATGGTGGAATCAAAAACAAGACACTATAAGAAAACGACTAAACACCTCGAAAACAAGACGACACTCCATACCTACTAACCTTCTATATGAGACCTCCACACCCTCCTATCTAAGGTCATCCTCGTAATCTGGAGTTGCACCATGTCCTGTCTAATCCCTCTCCCCAATAATTTTTTGACCTATCTCTACCTCTCCTCATACCCGCTATGACCAACCTCTTGCACCTTTTCACTGAGCATCTATGCATCTCCTCTTCACATGTCCAAACTATCTTAGTCTTGCTTCGCACATCTTGTCCACCACAGAGGCCACTCCCACCTTGTCCGGGATATCCTCATTTCTAATATTATCTCTCCTAGTGTGCCCAACATCCATCTCAACATCCTCATTCCCGCGACTTGCATCTTCTAAACATCGGAGTTCTTGAATGGTCAACACTCCTCCCCATACAACAACGCCAGTCTAACCACTAATTTGTAGAACTTACCTTTAAGTTTAGGTGATACTTTCTTATCACACAAGCCTCCACTTCATCCAGGCCGCACCAATACGATGAGTAACATCATCTTCGATGTCGCCACTTTGCTGGATTATGGACCCAATATACTTGAAACTACTTCTCTTAGAGATAGCTGAGTGTCAAGCCTCACTTCCACACCAGCCTCATGCACTGTATCGTGAATTTACACACCAAATATTCCATTTTGGTCTTGCTCAATCTGAACCCTTCAGACTCCAGAGTTTATCTCCACACCTCCAACATCTATGTAGTAGCTAGAACACCAATAATAGAACCAGTATCATCTGAGTATATGTGCTTACACCAAAAAACATAAGAGCACAAGACAATTCAATTTGATCTTTTGCATACAATTCTCTATATTTTCAAAACATCTTGAGTTCCTCCCCTTCCTGATTGTCGGGATGAAAGCAAGGACAATTTTCCATCTACTTTTGTTCTTTGCCATGGATCCTGCTTCCTTCCCACTCTTTAAAGCTTCTGTCATCTTTCAAACCAAGCTGTTCTGTTACTTTGCAAAGTAGAATTAGATGACTAACTGTCTCTGCTTTAACTCCACACAAAAAGCATCTGGAACACATTGTGATCTTTCTTCTCATTAAATTGTCCCAAGAGCGGATAGCTTCCTTTGCCAAAAGTCACACAAAACAAGCCACCAGCTTGGCTTCCCAATAAAACTGGAAGATTTCCACCAGCCACTAACTCTATCAGTAATCCTTCAGATCCTAGCCACCAGTTTTCAAACTTTAAAATAAAATTATCTGGACCCAAGAACCACATTGTAAGGATACAGTCATACAGCAAAGTGATCAGATATTCTTCTCTGGAAAGAGATTGGTAATGTTGTTGAAACTGTCATCCCATTCTTCAGAAATAAGAATCCTGTCAATTCTTGAAGCTGTCTCATGATTATACCCTTTGAACCAAGTGAAGTTTCAACCTTCAAGCTGGATTTCAATTAGGTTCATATCTTCTATAAAATCAGAAAATTCATCCAAACCCCTTGTTCTTCTATTACAATTCCTCTTCTCGGAGCTAAATCTAGTGACGTTAAAGTCACCACAAACAGCCCATGGCCCTTCCATTAGTCCCCTTACAGACCCAATCTCATCCCACACTATCCTCCTTTCTTTGTAGGAGTTAGGTGCATATACCCCAGTAATATGACAAGAGAAGTTCTGTCGTCAGTGTTATCTACCCCTTGTCATGTTGAAGACCATTAAAAACAAATTGCCCAGCTAAATCAGGCCAACTTCCTCTTTAGAAAAATTCAGTACCAATGACCTTGGAGAATCTTCTCAGCCATGAACCTATTTGGGAACTCAAATAGATATATAGGTCATCATTCATCTCAAAAATATTTACCACAAATGCCAATTTCCAGTTGACTGATGTCCATCTCCTCACTTCAGCTAGCATAGTTTCTCTTATGCTTCTTTCCCACAACACCCGACTAAGAATCTTTTTAGCAACCCGTCATCCTTGGCGCACTAAAATCACTGAGATTAGTGTTCCCCTTCTTCGTTCTCACTTCTGCTTCTCTGAGGCTCTTGGACTGCCATTTGCTTTATTGTCCTGCCTTAGCGAATGGATAGTCCACAACCATTTAAGGATAAGATATTCATATATCTCCCTTGTTCATTATGTTTTCTGGTGCAAAAATGTTCTGAACCCTGGTCTGTGGTGTTCCATCTTCTTACCACATTCTTCTGATCTGTTGAGGACTCTTTAAGGACAAAGCATATCCATTCCATGATCTTACTGCCAACGGACGACTTCTCATTATATTATGGCTCCTCTTCACCCATTCAAACTAAATGGTGTTGCAGCATTCCATCTTGTAATGTTGGAGGATTTAAAACCAGCATTCAAGTAAATACTATTATGCCCCATCTCTGAAAATTAAAGCACCATCTTAACAGAAAATGAAGAAAGAAAAGGTTGAAAGCTATCACAGAAATTGATGACTTAAGTTTAGACAACAAAGAAAGGTTTTCCCAGCTGAAAACCACCGGAAAAGATGTTCTACACTCCTAAGAAGTAGGAGAGAGAAAGTTCTTGGGAGATGTGCCTTGGAGCATTCAGTAAACCCTAATATAAAACAGTCAGGATAGTTTTTTTTTTTTTTGGGTCGAATAGTCAGGATAGTTGATGCATGTTGATGAGCAACATCATCAGAGTATCCATGCAAACAACTAAAAGCTAAGGACCCATGCAATATTAAGAACCTCAACCAGACCAAAAATTGGTAAGCACAATGATCACACCTATGACCTAATGGCAAAAGGGAGTTTGTCATTAGTAGCTGTTGCAGCAAGTCTATAGTAGTCAATTCAAGTTACAAAATTTTCACCTGAAGTGGGGTTAGCCGCAGACTTTAACAACATAGGAGGTAATGTTTCCACTACTTTATGTGGAACTGTCTATTTGAAATAACGTACTTGCTTACAGATACCAACTTTAACCATTATACAGGAAATGCGTCCGAGGCTTTTATGATAATTTTACTGATGCAACGGGTTTCTGTCTCTCTACATACTTTACATGATATTAGGTAGCTGATTAAAGAAAAACAAGGACACATCAACATAGGTAAAAACATTACAATCCCAGTGTAGAAAGATAATGCGTAAAAATGCCTTACAGGAAACAGCATACCCATAGAACCGGAGGCAGTCTCGGTGAAGAAGATGACCACAACTTGCAACCCTGCTCGCTGCTGCATGATTTGAAAAACTGAGTTCCAAAAATTTCCCAAACGACAACCCCCAAGCAGCATTAGACATCACTACCCTCTTGGTTGGAGGAGGGAAACCATTGGTCCGAGGACATCGCAAACATCTGTGCCACATCCATATCTTTCCTTCCCGTTCTCCTGGCAAGATACATTCAGGTAGCTTCTTTACAGAAATTGTGAGGCTGCCTTGCCGATGAGTATAGCAACGAACATGTGCTTCTGGATGCATTTCACATGAGGGACACCTAAAATTCTGGTAAATGTATTACATATATCAGAAAAAAGACCAGATTAAACCATGCATGCATAGAATATATACACTGCAACTTTAAAAGAAGAAGAGAGATACTACCTCATCAAACAGCCGGTCCCGTAAAAACCGTCCCAAAGGCATATCAGTGATCCCATAGAATTTTATTCGAGAAATATGAGGGGGCTCACAAACAGTTCCTTTCCAAACACAGCGTGTTGAAAGGCACACTACAATAATCAATTGGTCGGAAGGTGAGGAAGGATAATCTTGCTGCAGTGACCCTAACTCCTCGAAATAACTATTATCAAATTCTGGTATCACCAATTCTGAAGTTAAGTGTGCCGTGCGAAAACCTCCCACAACATGAGAAAAGCTACCAGCATCCCTCAAAGAATTGCTAGGAAAATTAAGTATATAATCATTTCTTGCATCTTCACCTCTGTCTAGTGGAGATGCTTCATGAGGGTCATTTGGAGCCATTTCATTCCTCCCATCAGCTTGATCTGAGAACTGAAGCCTTGAATGATGCGAGGAATTAGGACAATCAGAAAAGTCGACATTATTTGAGGCAGTTGTAGCACTAGCTAATGAGTTAGAACACTCGGGAGAACTTGACTGTTCAACAAGCATTGGAGCACTGCTGGATGGTAATGTAATACCAGACAACAGTTTGGTTGAGGAATGAGATGGTGTGCCAGGGTTATGGTGATCGAGCGGTCTCTGGGCTACTGGTAGGGAGAAACCAGGAATCATTGAAATGGATCTTTGAATAGTAGATGGTTTATCAGGCAATGCAACTTTAAGTGGGGACTTCAAAGGGAGCTCTGGCAAGGAAGCACCTTCATCTGCGAGAAAAGATGTCTCCAGAGCCAGGTGATAAGCAGCAAAAACTCCATATTGGATAACACGTTTTATTTTCTTCAAATCGTCCCCGTTGGCACCCTTGAGCAAAATCTGAGACCCACACAAACAAAAAGAGGTCAACTTCCACGCTTTCAAGATTTGCACCAGGAGACTGGTCAAGAACAGAACAGTAGGTGCACCATTCTCGTTTCACATTTTCTAGCATCATAAGCATAAACATTACCTATAAGCAAGCAATAGAAGACATGTGTAATGGCTAAGTCGAATAATTCTAACTCAAATAATTTACATACTAATACTACTTGATTATAAAGAAGTACAAATCATATTCACAGCAAGATTATTCAAATATTGAGACAAAAGGTCAACTGTAATATCATATCCTACCAATGAGCATGTTCTGCCAAAGGATCAGTCTTTCTTCTTTTCTTAAATTTTTCAACTAAGAACAATTTTGGGAACTCCTTGTTAAAGCAACAAAAACAGAAATATCACCATGTCCGCCATAAAGAAATTGAGTGTACAACCAAAACCAATAGAATGTAATTTTTCCACACAATTCAGATTTATTTCATGCTCCAGCTAATAACATACAAGCCATCAAACATGCAACTTACTGTACAGCCAAATGGCTTTGGGCATCCTTCGAAAAACATCAAGGTCTTTGTCATTTTCTTTCCAGCTTGCCCAGCACTACCATGCTCTTCCACAAACTTATCAACATGGAATGAATCACAGTACCCTAACTTTGGCGTTGTAAGATTATCAATTGAAGGGACTACTTGTGCACCTGTACAACGGGCAATACGCTCTAAAAGCGGCCGCTTCACATTGAGAACCAAAGATATGTCTTTCGCAAGCAGGTATTCCTGTGCAAATCGAGATACTGATTTCTCTACTAACAAAATGTTTGGATGATGAGCATCAATCTTTGCAACAGCCATCTTCAGATGGTCCATTTCCTAGAAGAAAGAATGATCCAAGTAAAAGTGATGAACCAAACAGTGTTAATCCAAATAAAACTGATGACCCAAATAACGCAACGTGGCTTCTTTAAAAAGTCTTCTATCCGTGGTCAACACCAACATATCAAGAAACTAGAGCATTCTAGCTAATCTGAATGGTTCGATAACAAGAAACCAACGACATACTGTTGAAATTTGCTTCAGTCACTGCAGCATCTTTTAGCATAATAAATTGCTTAGTTATAGGATGAACGTACTTTTTTTAATTTTTTAATTCCATTAGATTTTTTAGTTGAGGTATTTTAGTTTTTTAAAAATTTTATTATACGAATTTTCTGCAGATAATGTTTAAAATTATTGAGAGACATTTAAAATTATTATTCCAATCTATTTTGCTGCACCATCTTTTAAAAACCAATAGTGGTATCAGAGTTTCATTAGTCTTACGGGATCTGTGAGTTCATCTAAAGAACCATTTTCAACCCATTTTTAACCAATACTAATTTTCGACCTATTTTTCAAACATGGCAAGCTGCAATCTCTCTTTGAATGCCCCACAAATCTATCAGATTTGGTCAGTGAAGATGAAATCTTATTTTCTTTGTAGATCAAATGTGTCCATGGACTCTGGTCAAAGTATCCTATGTGGGTTGACCGAATCCCACACATATCCCACACTCGCACCCGCACCCGCCTCGTGTCGACAGAAAAAATGAAGAGTCCGCGCAACTTAGGTTGAAATTTGCCTCAGTTACTGAAGCAGTTTTTTAATTTAGCATAATAAGTTGCTTAGTTTTAGGATGAATCTACTTTTTTGAGTTATAAATTTCTATTATATTTGTTTAGTTTGTTGAGATACTGGATTTTTTGAATTTTCATTATGCAGACTTTCTGCCAATTATGTTTTCAAGTTGTCTATTTAAAGCCCTCAAGTTTATAAAATTATTGAAAGACATTTTTTAATTATTCTTCCAAATTCTTTTAACATATACGTCCAATAAGAGTAACAGGCACCGTAGCACCTAACTATATTTTAGTTAATCCCTTGAAAAAACTATTTTCTCCCTACAGTGAACAGTCTCTAATGTATTATCTAGTGAATACTTGGAAAGTACATTGTATAAGTCATCAGAAGAACCAGTCTACTATTTTGATGAAGGACAAACAAAACCAGAAAAAACTGATAACAGAAACAGATTAAAAAGAACTTGTAATATCAGAAATTTAAAGAAAAACATGAAGTACAATACATAAACACTTTGCACATACAGAGACCTCCCTCCTTGAGCCTATCTCATTTGCTTCACTATCATAGACTCACTGACCAGCTTTCCCCTGTGACCTACATCCTCTTATTAACATGCCTTCCTCATCCCCATCCCCCACCCCCAAAAAAAACCCCAATCCTTATTAAAAAACAGGCAGATTACTGATGCAGCCTTAGTCGCAAATGAACTTCTAGATGGAAGGCTAAAAAGTGGAGTTCCTGGAATCCTATGCAAGTTAGATGTGGAAAAAGCTTTTGACAAACTCAATTGGTCTTATTTATTATCAATGCTGAGGAGTATGGGATTTGGCGAAAGGTGGATCAAGTGGATCAAATTCAGCATTATGTCAAATATTCTATTCTAGTGAATAGATCCCCAGTTGGTTTCTTCTCCCCTCAAAAAGGGATTAGACAGGGAGACCCACTCTCTCCATTCTTATTTATCCTTGCCATGGAAGGTCTCAGCAAGATGTTAGCAAAGGCAAAGCAAATGCAATGGATTGAAGGATTCAGGGTGGGCAACAACGAAGATAATTCTATCTCTGTGACTCACTTGCTCTACGCAGATGATACTCTTACTTTTTGTGGGACAGAGAAGTTTCAGGTGCGATATCTCAACCTAACACTACTCCTATTTGAAGCAATCTCCGGGCTACATATTAATATGCAGAAGAGTAAGATCTACCAAGTAAATGAGGTCCCTAATTTGGAAGAACTGGCTGGCATCATGGGTTGTAGCATTGACACATTTCCAACAAAATACCTAGGTCTCCCTTTGGGAGCAAGGTTCAAAGATGCAGGAGTGTGGAATGAAGTTATCGAGAAAATGGAGAGAAGGTTGGCAACTTGGAAGATGCAACATCTCTCAACGGGAGGCAGGTTGACTCTTATCAACAGTGTACTTGACAGTATCCCCACATATATTATGTCAATGCTCCCAATACCATCCAAGGTACAGAATCAAATTGACAAAATCAGAAGATCATTTTTGTGGAAGGGGAGCTATGAGGGCCATAAGTTCCATCTTGTGAAGTGGGAAAATGTAATTATGCCAAAGCAGCACGGAGGTTTGGGAACCAGAGATTTAAAGAAGCACAACAAGAGCCTGTTAATGAAATGGTGGTGGAGATATGCTCAAGAACCAACATGTATCTGGAAAGAGGTAGTGAATGCCAAATATGGGAGGCAAGACAAATGGAGCACCAAGCAGAACAATGATCCTTATGGAGTTGGATCTTGGAAGTACATTAGCCAGCTAAGGGAGGAGTTCTTCCAAGAGGTGTCCTTCAGGATTGGAAATGGGAACTCAGTTAAATTTTGGAAAGACAGGTGGCTTAACAATCAACCTCTCAATGTCTCCCACCCTGCTATTTACAGGATAGCCTCTGACACAGACTCTTCAGTGGCTCAAAACAGAGAAGGTGGAATATGGGCACCACGCTTTAGAAGGAATTTTCAAGATTGAGAGCTTAATGAGCTCTTTGATTTTTTCAGAATTCTAGAAGGAGCCTCAATGACCCCTCACTTGCCTGATAGCTTAAAATGGGGCAACTCTGNAGGAATTTTCAAGACTGAGAGCTTAATGAGCTCTTTGATTTTTTCAGAATTCTAGAAGGAGCCTCAATGACCCCTCACTTGCCTGATAGCTTAAAATGGGGCAACTCTGAAAAAGGAATATACACTGTGAAGGAAGGATACCATAAGTTGTGCTCTTCAAATGCCATGATAGACCAGTGGCCATGGAAACTGTTTTGGAAGACTAGACTACCCTCTAAAATCAAGTGTTTCACCTGGACTACCCTCAAGAATGCTATCCTAACCCTGGACAATCTAAATAGGAGGAAATTTCAGCTAGTAAACAGATGTTTCATGTGCCTCAATAGCCTGGAATCAGTGAATCATTTGTTTCTGCAGTGTCCAGTGGCAACAGCTTTTTGGAATATGTTTATTTCAATTGCTGGTATCAACTGGATTCTCCCGCAATGTGTCAAAGAAGTATCAACTGGATTCTCCCGCAAAGTGTCAAAGAAGTAGTTGGAAGTTGGAGTCTTAGAGAAGTTGAGAGCCCCATCAAGAAGACCTGGCAGATGATTTCATCATGTATTTTTTGGTGTATTTGGAAGGAAAGGAATCTCAGATGTTTTGATGGTATCTCAACTCCAATTAGCAGTTTGAAATCCTTTTGCCTTATTAGTCTCTTCCATTGGAGCAACTTATCCCCTGTAAATGATTTATTACCCCTCTTAGATTTCATTAGCTCCCTCAATATGGCTTAGCGACCATCCTTTTGCTTGTGGTTAACTCCCTGATTAAATAGGTGTTTTTGTTCTCAGGAGTTAACCATATTTTTGTGTAAGTAATTTGCATCTTCTTGATGCCTTTCTAATACAGCATCTTACTTCATCAAAAAAACTTCCCCATATCATGTTTTTTTATGTTACCACAGGTACAACTGCAACATCTCAACAAAGATGATTAAGCTGATTGACAACACGTATGGCCAACAAAATTCAAATTTTAGGTTAAACTATGTTTAACTAGAATATGAGGAGGGAGTTTTTTGAGTTACCTCCATCAGGGGATGTATCTCATTGCCCATTACTTGTTCAGTACTAGCTGGAAAGTAGCTAGTATATATTTTTTTCTTCTTTCTGTTCAATTTTGGAAGGATTAAAAAGTAGATGAAGAATGAAGTATAACCCTCCACTTTTCCCTTTACTTCTAGTTTACTTGCTACGTGAACAAGGAAATTACCTCTTACCTTTCCACTCTCTCCCCTCAACCAACTGTTCCTCCTTCTAGCCAAAAAAAAAAAAAAAGAGACTAACGAAATCTCAAAATTTCCCAAATTGAAGTACTACCCAGCAAATAAATGTATAGAAACTGGATCCTGGAATTCAAAGAAACTCTTTGAAGCAATATCAATGATAGTGTACATATTAGCTTCCCCAGCTTCTTTTAAATAGTTCAGTTCTGAATCTGAAGGGAAATGATTCTGTATCATGGTTCAGCCATTATCTTTTCTTTTTGGATGACTGTGGTTTCCAAACAAGCTTTCGTGCACCGCGACTAATTCCACGGGATCTTGCCACCTCCCACCTGCAGACACCTCATGGCTCTCAACCACTTCATTGATCACTAGGTCACACCCTTGGGTATGTTCAGCCATTATCTTATCCATGTATATCAATCATTAATTTTGTAATTTTGCTATCATGGTATGTATATGATCTAAAGCCAATTCAAGGCTAATCTATGAGGAAAAGGCTCCTACAGTTTTATTACGTATATATGGTGTGATGTGTGTACATGGAAAAAGAATAAAAAAGATGGTGTATTTAGCACAAATACTTCATCTCTACACGAACTTAAAAAGGTCTCGTGAAGGACAAAGAGTGATACGGAGATATCTTCTTTTTTAGTAACCGTGGTGTCCGGGCCAACTTGCACACACCTCAACTAATTCCACGGAATACATGTCACCTCCCACTAGCAACAGGGAAGAAACAACCATGTGTTCAAAGTTCCAAAGATCCTGCAGTCTGGGGGCCAGATTGCATTTCCGCATCCTATCAAGTAACTAAAAATATCAACAAAGAATTGGATTGAGTGAAAACCTGCTGCAATAAAGTGTCAAAACTTGACAAGTGATTAGCCACCCTTTGATATTCCAGTGCTCCTCCAAGGATTAGGAGTCTAGGCTTTTTGAATTTTGAGGTCATTCGCCGGTGCGCCACATTTTTCTTACAAACAACGCCTTTAACCACCGTACTAGTAAATAGCATAAAGGAGAACTTTATCAGCAGAAGGAAAATAAACTACCAATACTTGCATAGTATGACCAATGATTTAATGGAAAAATGAAGCACAACGATGGCAGAAACCAAGTAAAGAATCATTCAACAGGACTGCCAAATCCTGATGGAAAAATTAACATATGGCACCAATTCATACACCTCATTAGAATATATGCAAGTATAAAAATAAGCAACTTGAAAATTTGACTCCTGCATCACAAAGCCTGCAATTATTTGGTTGATAATGAGAAGCAATTGCAGCACAGTATAGGAGTCTAATCAAAGACAAATAGGAAGTCCATAACTAAAATAAATAAGGATCAAGTTAGAATGCAGGGAGAACAATAGCTTAAGCTGCAATGTTGCACAACAAGAAAATTTTGTTTACATATGAGGTGTTGAAATTAGTGTTTCTTTGTAATTCTTTTATAGAGAAGATGAAAAGAAGGTATATGAGAGTTTGGGTTAGGTCACAATAGAAAGCCATATAGTCGGATGTAGAAAACCTTTCTCTACGATGTCCACTGGCAATGCATTTAATCTTCACATATCCACAAGGATCCATTCCTCCATTCTGACTCATGTCAGGCTTTAGGAGTGTAGCAGCTTCCCAGGATAAAGATGTGACTATCTCCGACCAACTCTCATTATTATCCTCCTCAGCTGGAGGAATATGTTCAACTTGCAAAAGCTGCACAATCAAAGATTTAAAATGTCCATCAACTACATTTTTCATGGCCTTCCTATGCTCCGCGGTTGACCTATTATGGTACTCTCCACCAGCTAAGTTCCATGATGAATCCATGTAACCCCATTCCCCTGGCGCTTCTTCACTACCATCATCATCCTCGTCAAATGAAAGAGATTCTCTATCATCCTCTTCTGTTTCTGGCTCTGGTGGCAACCAGAGTAAATAACTATTCTCAAAATCAACAGGTGCATTATCTGTGGCATTCACATCATGAGGAGGAGGCCCTTCATGCTCGACACCATTGATACAAGTATCTGTTTCTTTTGCAAGTTCTTTCATCCCTTCTGAGTTCTTCCATTCACAGTTCTCTGTCAATGATGAGGAATTTACACTACTTGATTCAATCTCAGCAGGTTGATCATTGTTTGGTCCACAAATATTATTCCTCTCCTTGTAGTTGATTGCACCATCATAATAGACATCTGTTGCAGTAAAGTGTCTTGGCTCAGAATGTGATCCACACACACCGTAATCATCATCTTCATCATCACTCCTGCCATACAAATGCTAAGATAGATAATTGAAACATACACTGGAAAGATATTAGTCTAATAATAATACATGAAAGCAAGCAAAGTAAAGGTCTGATTCAAGTGTCTCATCTATCTTTCATGACAATACTATACATGCTTGGCCCATACAAACAACCCAACCTACCACTCAAAGTGTGCACCACAAAAAGTAGAGTTCTTCTTTCCTGGAAAGCACAGAGTTAAATGAACAACAAAAACCTTGCTCGGGATCCAAATATGCCGTTAGTGATAGGTCATTAGTACTTGGATAGGATAAAGCGGGGTTATCATACCTTTCTATTATCGTGCTGAGTGTAGCCTTGATTTTTTATACCCCCTTAACGACAAGATCCAAATTGAGAATAACCGAATAAGTATTTTTAGCAAGAACACTCTAGACCTAGAGATAACAAATAAATCACATTTTTCTTGTTCCAGAAAGACTTTACACAGACTACAATACACGGTAAATGAACTGGCATATGCACAAGGAAAGCTCGCTCAGCTCATATCAGCTCAAACTTGGGTCATTTATTAATAAACAAACAGACCGGACAAGCTATTGTACATGGCTTGGGGTACATTACTGTTGATTGAGTATACAGATTTCCTAGCTAAATTATTGTTAGAACAGGAATAACAATAGGATTTGTATATAGTATCCTATGTGGAAAAGGATTGTAATGTAGTGTCTATTAATAGGGCACAATCTACAATGTAACAACACAATTCAATAACATTTTCCTCCTTCATTTCTCACGAAGTATAAGAGCATTGGTGATAAACATCTAGGATAAGAAAATACAGTCACCGTGCGCTAATTTGCGGCGTCTGCTTTTCCTTCAGTGTTGTGCGAAAACCAACAACACCACGTGATCCGTCAGCGGTCGGCAACCAAATCCCAGTAAGATTTTCCAACATTTGAACCAACACTGCACACGTCACCAGAAGCTACGGTTCCGGCAAGCGAGTAATGCTAGGGGAGCGCATGATTAGCTTATGTCGTGAGTCATCCATGGCTTTAAATAGACCAGTTGTGCAAAGAGTAGAAGAAGAGGTTAAAGAGTTGGAGCTTGGGGTCTTTGGGTGATTTCCTGCCAATAGGCCTATTCCACAAGCTAAGGTAAGAATTTAGGAAGTTTTGAGTCGATTATACTCTATTAATGCTAGCCTAACATCTACAAACATTTAGTTTTTTTGTCAAGAAATCTCAATCTCCCCAAACAATTGCATCCCAATGACTATCATTTGGGGAAGTCATATACTGACTTACAACAGTCGTAGGAAAAGAGAGACAGGTGTAGTCACTATGTGATAATTCAACTTTCTAACTAGCAGTCTATACCTTCTAGGATCGCTAAATTGCTCCCCCTATCCTGGCAAGAGTTTAGCATTCGGTTCCATATGAGTATCAATGGGTCTACAATCCATCATTCCTGACTCTTCAAGAATGTCTAAGGCATACTTGTGTTGCAAAATAACAATACCTCATTTGGACTGAGCAACCTCAATACCTAGAAAATACTTCATTCAGCCGAGGTCTTTAGTCAAGAAATGTTGAAAGAGATGTTGCTTCAAATTAGTGATACCATCCTGATTATTGCCAAGGATAATGATAACGTCAACATAAACCACCAAATAAATACATAGCTTTGGTGTAGAATGTCAATAAAACACCGAGTAATTACCTCCATTGCAAGTCATGCCAAACTCCTTAATTGTTGTTGTTAGAACATGAATAGGTTTATACAATCCTATTAGAATAGGAATAGGTTTATACAATCCTATTAGAGTAGAAATAGGTTTATACAATCCTATTTAGAATAGGAATGGGAATACAAATAGTAATAGAAATAGTAAATAGTATCCTACTTGGTAAAGGATTGTATTCTAGTGTCTATAAACAGGGTCTTAGTGTAATAATGTAGTAACAACAACAATTCAATAATATTATTTTCCTATATTTCTCACATAGTATCAGAGCCTCTACGATCTTGGTAGAAAATCAAAGAGCTTCTGTTGTTGGCGGGTGGCACCCATATATGTTGCTCGTCTGGCCAATGATTATATTAGCAAAAGTTGGGTCACCATGTATCTTTCATGTAACTATTTTCTCATATCTAATTTGTGTAGCACCGTGCCATCATTCCGGTGACTACTTTCTTATATCTAATTCTTGTAGCACCGTGCCATCTTTCCGGTGACTATTTTTTCATATTTAATTTGCGTAGCACTGTACCATCATTCCAGTGACTACTTTTTCATATATAATTTGTGTAGCACTGTGTCATCCTTCCGGTGACTTACCTTTTTTTGCATATCTGATTTGCGTAGCACCATGCATCTCTCCGGACTACTTTTCATACTTAATTTGTGTAGTACCGTGGATTTTTTCGAACTATTTTCTCAAATCTGAGTTGCATAGCATCATGTGTCTTTTCAGTGACTCCTCAGATTTGATTTGCACAGTTCCATTTGTCTTTCCGGTGACTCCTCAAATCTGATTTGCATAGGGTTGTGCCATCATTCCAACCCTACCCATATAATTTTTCTATTACAGTAGGGTCGTACCATCATTCCAACCCTACCCCTGTTATTTCTCATTTTCAATGGGGTCGTTCCATCAATTTGAACTATCCTATATAATTTCTATTTTCTAGTTGGGTCATGACATCATTCTGACCCTACCCATATAATTTTATTTCTTAGATTGTGACCACTTTTAGCCATCAAATCTAATACTCCGGCACATGAGCATGTTCCGGCGAGTTTTTCGGTGACTTGTTTAATATCGACTCATCTATTGATTCCAACATGATCCATATACTTTATACTAGATTTTAAGCACTTTCCGGCGACCGTTGCATTGTGAAGAAGCCGATATGGAGCAGCCACCTAATTTTGTTGCTAGGGGGAAGTTTAGTAGCCTTGTATGTCGATTATGTGAGTCACTCTATGGGGTCTTAAACAGTCTTTGCAAGTTTGGTTTGGAAAATTCAACACTGTAATTTTATCACTCTGTGTTTTATCGGCATTATGCATCAAATTCAGTATTTCATGAGAAGATTAAGCACATTGAGATTAACGGACATTATGCATCAAATCCAGTATTTAATGAGAAGACAAGCACATTGAGATTGACTGTCAATTTTGTGAAGTCAACTAATCAACTTGCAATAATCTCATCAAGCCCCTCATCGGTCCTCGTATTAATTACATTTGTAACAAGCTAGGTATATGAATTGTATGCACTAGCTTGAGGGGGAGTGTTAGAACATGAATAGGTTTATACAATCCTATTAGAATAGGAATAGGTTTATACAATCTTGTTAGAGTAGGAATAGGTTTATATAATCCTATTTAGAATAGGAATAGGAATACAAATAGTAATATGAATAGTAAATAGTATCCTACTTGGTAAAGGATTGTATTCTAGTGTCTATAAATAGGGTCTCAGTGTAATAATGCAGTAACAACAACAATTCAATAATATTATTTTCCTACATTTCTCACAGTTGTGTTGAACTTCCCAAACCAAACTCGAGAAGACTATTCCGGACCACAGAGTGATATGTGCAATCGTCATACAAGGCTACTGGACTCTCGTGAACAACAACCAAGTGGTTGCTCCATATAGACTTCTTTCGCAAGATCACCGTGGAAAATATCATTCTTAATGTCCATCTAATGAAGAGGCCAATGGAGAAAGGAAGTCAAACATAGAAAAAGGTGAACAAATGCTATTTTAGCCATGGGGGAGAGTATCAGAGAGAATCTGGAACAGAGAGAAAGCACTACTAGAAAACTCAAATCTGCCGGAAACAGTGTAGAGGATGCCGGAAAGTGCTCTAAATTTGAAATAAAACATATGGATCGTCTCATTACCAAGAGACAGGTCGATATTCAACAAGAAAGTCGCTGGAAAACTGGCCATAACAGGATCACACCAGTGTGTGGTACTAACGCAGTCGCTAGAACCCTAGATCTAGTCGCGCATAAGGGATCTGCAACTGGCAACACTGGTTGGGCTTTGATTGCCAGATATTGCTGAACCTTGTGGTGGTGGTGGATTTTCCACAACACCAATGTAATCAGAGAGAGCTATGAATAGTCACTGAAACTTGCACAACGACTATTGATTTCACTGGAATGATGCACAGTGATACTTTTCGAGAAACTGGCGGGAAAGAGGCTCACGCACCCGACGTGTGGTGTAGATCTCACCAGAGAAGGTTGCTTCGACGACATGGGGTGCGCGTGGAAAGTTTTCTACCGGTGAAATTTTGTGGGTTATAGTCTATGGTGGTGTTGGTTTTCGCACAACATTAACGGATTATGGGGTTGACACAAAACAACACTGGAATGTTGGCATAATTTGAAACATGGTAGCTGTTTTGACCTAATTTTCTTTCACCAGGTGCTTTAACCAATGCCCTCACACCATGTGAGAAATATAAGAGAAAAATATTATTGAATTGTACGTCTACATTATTACATTGAGCCCTATTTATAGACACTAGATTACAATCCTTATACAAGAGGATTCTATATACTATTCATGTTCCTATTCTAGTTCTAACAATCACATCTAATGATCAGCTAAGATATACTGTATGTTGTTCCATATGTGGATATAGCAACATGTAAATTAGGCTTTGACCATATATTAAATATGATTGCAGCGAAAATGCAATTTAAATGTGTCAGCAAACCAGCAAGACGGGCATAAAGGAAATGGAATCTTGTTTATACATTCTATTCATCTGTACATATGAAACTAATTATGGATACCTGTAGCAAGAGACAAAATGACCAAATTCTGGATTCCCCAGAGATGTTGCTTGATCTTGCTGGAGAGTTGCCGGACCCATCTGAGCTGATTGAGAAGCACTTTGACACGAGCTGCATGGTACATATTGATATGGTCCTGTGGGGTAAACAGTTGAACTACCGCTGCTACCGCTGTTACAAGTACAGGCAGACTGGTTGCTAGCCAAACTTGTGGTAGAAGGAGATGGACTGAGTCCTGGACTAGGAAGGTTCATCCTACCATCAACCGTAGCTAACCCCTGCTGCCATTTCTTAAAACAGAAGTTGCATACTCTAATCCTGTCTCCATCTTCCTGGCCAGCCTTGGGCTCCTCATTTGAGACAGGAACAGAGTTTGATGCACATTTTGCACAGAAAACTCGGCCACAGAGACGGCAATGATGTCTGCGGTTAAATACAGTAAACTGAGAGTCACACTCGTAGCATACCCTACAGCTCTGGTCGGGCATCCAGAAATCTCTGGACACACTCACCTGCGCCTCTATCTTTCTCGGCATCCATGATTTTACTACGTCAACTATCTCAGATAGCTTCTTATTTTCAGGCGTGTCCATGAACGCAACTTCCAGACTATCATGCTCATCATTACCTAAAAATCATCTGCCACAGCTCATGCTAACTACCAATATCTATATCTCCAATCTACACTGCATAGATAAAAGCAAACTCAAACCTTCGTCTCAATATTTCAGCACATTCAGATTATCATACTCATCACTACCTACTAATCATCTTCTACAGATTCTACAACTGTTAATTCATATATTCTTCAAAAAGTAAAGAATTGGTTGTCAAGCTTTAGTTAGGATATCTCACAGCAATGTTTCGTTAGCTTAAGACTATTTTCTTCAGACATTAGTGAAGACTGCTTTTAATATGAAACAAACCAGTCACAACTGAAATAGGGAAAAGATAATAAAACTCCCAAATCATAGAAGAATATCAATCAATAAGCTACAACTCAATCCCAGTTTAACTCTATTTGGGCCTATTTTCATTCCAATACAAACAAATTTTCCATACAAGGCAAAATCACAAAAGAAAATTAATACAGTACAAATTCTATTTTCTCCATCCCAATCCTCACTGTATAAGTTCAAAGAAGTGATTTTAACTCAAACCCTTTTCAAGATTTAGCAAACTAATCATTCCCACTGCAAATGCAATCATCAAACAAAACAAATAACAAATTACACTGCTTCCATAATAACATTATATGTAAAATAACTACAAAGTAGTAAGAGTACATTAGTTAGAAAACCAAACAAGTGAAACTTTCGACGAACCCACCACCGGCCACCGCTTTCTCCGGCGCGCCACCGCCTTCTTTTTTCCTTTGAATTTTTTATTTAATTTTTTCTGTTATAGAGAAAGAAAAAGTATAGTACAAAAATGGGGAATAATGTAATTGTGGATGAGAAAATGATTTAAATGAATCATTTTGATAAATAATAATTGAGGGAAAAGAGAGAGAGAGAGAGAGTCACGGAAATAATGTATTATGACGATAAGACGAAGATAGTTGGGACACAAAGAGAGTGGTGATTTGGGGGGTGTGCATGCATTTCTTTCAACCTTCATCTTGCCACGTGGTCATTATCTTTCTTTTTTTAAGTTTCGCTCTCGAATTATTGACAGCCTTAAAAACTCATATCTACTTGATTAATTAAACTTAAATATATCTTCAATTTATCACATAACAATAACAAGTGATCTCAAACTTTTATAGATGTATGAGCCTCTTAATAAAAAAACTTAGAAAACGGTTAAAAACACATTTTAACTTGATGAGAATAATTTAGGAGGTGTATTTCACTCATGTGTTATAATATCGAGGATATATTTAAGTCGAGTTAGTAAAGTAAATGGGTGTTTTTAAGAATGTCAATAGTTCAAGAATGAAACTAATAATTCACGCAAGGTTTGGAGATGTTCTTAATACTTTTCATTATTATATTGTATAATATTATTTTAATGATATAATATTTAAACAATTCATATTGTTCTTTGTTATTAAGAAATGTTAAGCATCAATAATTTAAATGATAAATGTGCAAGGTAAATAGGATGCAGGGTAGAGTTGATATGAAAAGGTAAGACAAAAAAATATTAAATAGTAATGACAAAATGAGAAAAAAATATTAAGAAAATGACATGATTACATCAAAACAATCATTATATAAAATAGAACTTTCCATCATTACTTAACGATAAATTTAAATAATATAATGCAATAAAATTTAAATACTAATCAAAACAAATTATGTATGTATTTAAACTAAATGCAATACACTACACCATGTAATAACCATTCTAACATGTATATTATACAACAAATAAAATTTTAAAAAAATCATTCTATATTTATTAGGAGAAATTTTTTACGTCACATAATTTAATAATATTATATTCCCTTTAGCCCATATTTATGTATAAACTAGATACACGAGCCCGTGTCAGCATGGGCTCAATATAA
>NC_064290.1:43060342-43121201 GCF_019186545.1 Solanum stenotomum
AAGCAAGTATTGCGAGCTTTAGAATCTTTGGTAATGGTGTGTCACAACTTGAATCTTTGAGTACACAATTGATCCTTGCATAAGTAAATTGAGTCTTGTTGTGTACATTCATAATTGAGTCTTGTGTAGCACTATTTGAGACATCTTTGTTAAACTGCTGAATTGAGTCTTACTTGAGGATAAGCAAAAGTTTAAGTTGGGGGTGTTGATGAGTCCACAAATTGGACTCATTTAGGGCTATATTTTAATAGAAATTGTGTCCTCAAATGCTTATTTTATCTCAATATCTGATGAAAACCCTTAAGTTTCAGCTATTTGAAGGAAAGCATGAACACTACGTCGCAAAAAGGAACGAAAAGACTGAAAAGAACGAAGAAATGAAGGCTTGAGGATCGCCGAGTCCACTTGACGAGTCATCGAAGGGTCTTACTACGCCTTTTGTTCTAGGTGTTGAGCCTTGAAGGAAAGGATCATGTTGGCGGAAAAAGGGAGCAGTCGTCACATAGCTGAGAAGTTCTACGAAGTAGTACCATGTCGCCCAATGACCCAGAGCACGATGATGCTGAAGGCTGGTGCAAGACGGCGATGAACTACACCAAATGGTGAATCGCCTAGTTGATCGGTGATTCTGACTAACGACGCTAAGTGATCTGCTGCCACACAATTCTGTGAAAACTATAAATACTAGTTAGAGTTGTAGTTTTAAGAGTCGAACAATTATTACTCCCTCCATTTCACAAAGACTGACCTCTTTTCCTTTTTAGTCAGTTTAAAAAAAGAATGACCTCTTTTCTTTTTTGGTAACATTTTACTTTTAGCTTTCCACGTGGCATGATTAAGACCACAAGATTAAGGACAATTTTGTACATTTGACATAACTTTAATTTAGGACCACAAGATTCAAAAGTCTTCTTTAATTTCTCAAACTCCGTGCCAAGTCAAACCAGACCATTCTTTTTGAAATGGAGGGAGTATAATTTTCATATAGAATAATACTTTTTGATATTTTTGCTCTAAGTTTGAGAGGGTTTTGAAGACTTGAAGATCCAAAGGGTTTCATCTTCAAGATTTGGATTTGGGTCTCTTGGATTCTTCAATTTTGGCATGTATCAAGACTTAAATCTTCATACCCAGTTGAATGCGAGCTCAATTTGGTATAAATTTCTATCTTTTATATATGTGTGGCTGAAAACCCCAATTCTTGGGGTGTGATTTAGCGAATATGGGTTAAGATAATTGTTGGGTCTTGCTTGATATAGTTTAATCGTAGTTTAATTGTAATTTCGTTTAGTAGTTGTGGATGAATTTAATGAATTTGTAGTTGCAAATACAAGTTTATTTATGTGTTTTCGACTTGCTCGAGAGAGAGGTCGTAAAACTAAAACTACTAAATTGATAGCCGGAGAGAGTGAATAGACATGAGGTTCAGCTCGAGAGAGTGAATCCTAGTCTCATTCCCACACACTCAGCTCGAGAGAGTGAGTTGGTTAAGGCGTAGGCTGGTCTTCATGCGGCAAGTGGGTGTCCGAGAGGAATGCATTTGAAACGGGGTAAGTTGCTCGAGAGAGAGTTTATCCCCCTTAAAGTTTAGCCTAGTCACAATTATTCTATGAATCTTCTATCGAAATCATGTACCCAATAATCTAGCTTAGCCCATATTCCCGTCACATCCCAAGGATCCCCTTTTATTACTTAGAAATCCTTGTTTATTTTGTTGTTTTTACATACTTGTGACAAAATCCCCCATTGTTAATTGACACTCTTGTGTCCCCCTTTAATTTACAATATTTTTAATCGTTAATGTCTTTAGCTACGACTAGTTAGAACTAAATTTTATTTTTCTATTAATTGTCAAGACCACTCCCTTGGGAACGATCCCAACCCTTGATATTGTACGATCGTAGACACTTGCATCAGAAGTTGTGTCTTGATTACGCAAATGTCACATATAGATCTCTCTATATGTAAGGTCCGTAGAAGGCATGTGTGGAAAAGGTTATGGAATTCGAAAAAATGACAAGCTCCAGAAGAATTCCTACGGACCACTAGGAAGGTCTATAGATGGTTTTACGGCTCGTAGGAAGTGATCATAGAAAAAATTTCAAATTTAGTGAAATTTTTTATTGATTTCAGATTCTACAGTCGAGACCTACGACTCGTAGAAGGACCTACGGACCATTGGCATCGTGGAAAGTTAGTGGAATTTTGATCTCGATAAAATGGTCAAAATCCCCCTCTCCCCGAAATCTATTGCCGAATTCTCAACTACACACTCATACTTTACTGTGGTCCTATTACCCCCTTAGACTATTTTAAAATGGAGTTATTTACTCCATATGTGCTGAGGTGGCAAGAAATGTGTAGTTCACTCTCTTTGAGAGAGTTGAAGCAAAAACAAATAATTAAACTTTAATTTCATAAGTGTTTCTCTTATTTCTTTACTTACTAATTTTCTACTTTTGATATTCCTTTTATTTATTTATTTTAATTTTAACGTGCCTTTTCTTCTTCCTCTTTAAAGAAGAAACACCAACAACAACGTAACATGGGTTGCATCGGCGGCGGTGACACCAGGTGAACTTCCTCATCCACCACTAATTTTCATCTTCATCAGCCTTCCATCGTTAAGCCCCCTTTTAAAGATTTTTACCAAACTAAACTAAACTAACTGCATCTAAAAATTTAATCCCCAAAATTGACCGACTTTGTTGGAGCATTTAATTTTTAATGATTGTGAGTGAAATTCATCAATATGGAGAGAAAAGCATAAAATGGTGTAGAAATGGAGATTTTGAAAGGTAATTAGGCGATTACTAAAAAAATTGGGGATTTTCGAAGGCTGAATCGAAAGAAATTTTGATAAAAATTGATGAAAATATTTGGTCCATGGGAGAAAACTTCGACCGGCAGCTAATGCCATGTCTGGAGATAAAGAAAACAAAATAATTGATTTTTATACACATATATATATACATATATATATATATATATATATATATATATATATATATATATATATTACGTGGTGGGCGCACGTCCATCACTATTTAATACGAATTTGGGGGTGAGTTTTTAAGGGGTTATATATTCTACTTTTAAAATGTTCAGGGGGTAATAGGACCCCCGTAAAGTATGAGTGTGTAGTGGGAAATCTGGCTATAGATTGGGGGGACTTTTGACCATTTTTTATCTCAGTACTTGGTCTATGGATGACTAGGACCGTTCGTAGAAGTTTGTACGGATCGTAGGTCGATCCGTAGAGATTGTCCGACAATTTTTCATTCAAGGTTATTTGGATCTTTTTCTACCCTTTTAACACCTAAACTACGTTGTTTCTATAATTTTTCCATAGCCCTATAATTGATTTTATTCTTCAAAATTACCCATTCCCTCTCAGGCACTCAAAACCCCCCAAATTCCTCAAGGTTTTCTCTCCAAGGATTCTCTCAAGAAGATTAGGGTTCTTCAAGCCTTCAAGTTCCCTTCTCCAATTCCAAAGCTTGGATTCATCAAGATATGTGGGGATTTCATCAATGGATTCTCTTTCATTGAGTTCCAAATATTTCTCTATTTTTTCTACGATTTCATCCCCAATGTCTAGGGTTTCTATATGATTCTTCATGGGTTCAATTATTTATGACTAAATTCATCATATTTGATCTTGTTAGGCATGATTTGATCCAAATTACATGTTTTCAATGAATTTCATATGAACCCATGCAATATGCGTATATTATGATTATGAACTATGTTATGAAATTATGCATACATCATGAAATTGAGGAGCTTATAAATTAAGGATGCTTATAGATAAAGTATTCTCCTCTTTCTTCATATTTCCTGTGATTGTTGGTTTCTTTAGTTTAGTTAGAATATCCCGTTGACTTAAACATCCCTATAGCCCGAAGAAGAAAGACTGATTCTAATCAGCTTGTTGGCTCGGTTAATGGATTGCTATGTTTTGTAATAGAAAACAATGTTATATTCCTATGGAATCCATCTCTTAGGAAATACATGAAGTTGCCTAATCCTAGACTAAGTTCGACGATGGTTCGTTGGCGATCGTATAACTTTGGGTATGATAGGGTAATAGATGATTACAAACCATGGGTGGTTCAATGCCTTTAAAAATGAGGCGTATGCCTTAGGCCCCCAAAATCGAAGGGCCTACTTTTTTAGCAATAATAAAATTATCTTAAGCTTTTTTTAACAAAAAAAATAAATAAAGAATGTTTTAATTTGTTTTGAAACATTAAAGAACGTTTCTTTTTTATGGATCAATTTTTAAAGTTAACTTCCACATGATATGTTTAAGACCACAAGATTAAAAAATATTTTGGTATATATATATATAGCTTTAGTTTAAGATCATAAAAAAGTAAACTTTTTTTTATTAAAAAGAAAGAAATAATTTGAATCTCAAAAATAAAAAAATAATGAAAATTTAGGTCTCCAACTGATTTTTGGCTTTAGGCCACTAATTAGTTTTAGCCGCCACTGTTACAAACTAGTGGATATTTTTGTTATTGCTAATTTCAAAAAAACATAATATCCAAATATACAGTAAGAATAGTAATTCTTGGAGAATGGTAGATAACTGTCCAAATTGGTTGCTACTTGCTGCTTCAGGTGTATTTGCAAATGGGAAACTGTATTAGGAGACTAAGCCCGTTAGGAGTCTTTTGAACAAGGGAATTGATGTCATTTCATTTGATTTGACGGAAGAGAACTGGAAAATCTTGGAACATCCGTGTTATGAAAACGAGGAGACTTTGAGTTGCGTCCGGGGCTATTGGGAAATGAGCAATCAATTTTTTGTGATTATAGGTGAAGTCATATAAACTTTTGGGTCATGAAGGAGATTAGAAAATGGTGAGAAAAAATGTTCATCTTCAAGCATTCTTAAATACAGTTTGATGGACCATTATATCCTCCCATTTTCATGTCAAATAAAGGTGAAGTATCTATTGTATTTGGAGCAACTTCCATGATTTACAATCCAAAGAATGACTTAGTTAGATTTTCAATGGCTGATCATGTATTTGATAGTCCTCATCCAGAAATATAAATCTATACTGAAAGCCTCATTTTTTCTTTTCGAACAAACTAGATTCGGGATGCAACAAAAGCCCAAATCAAGAGAGTCGAACGACAAATAACATATAACTTTACTTTCTTCTCATGGATGCTATCTTTTAAGGAAGCATTTTAGAAATCTAATGTGGTTGCTATGATCATGAGCGTTGTGGTGGACACAATAGAACAGGAGAACAAGAGTACAAGAGAAAAAAATCTTGGAATGAACTTTATTTGAGCTATTCATGTTCCTTACTTGGCATATCAATCTGTCTTTCAGTTGTAGCCCTTGTATATTGTTTCTTCAACTTGTTCTTTAATTTAATTTATGATATTATGGCTTGCAATTTGATGAGTTCCTTATATTCATAATATTGCGTTTGACTGTTAATTATAGTCAAAAGCTTTTGCCCTTTGTTGAAACTAGCAAATCAAATAACTTTGTTTAGCTCTCTTCTTTCCAGCCTCTAAGTTTCTAATGAAGATTGTCTGCAATAATTCTAGTAGATTTGTTCTTTCAAAAGTTCTGCACCAGCTGACATTAGCTTGCAATATAACTACACGTGACCGACAACTTTACTGCACTTGCACAATGAAGTGTGGCACAAGATTTTTTTTTTGAATAGTTATCTCGATCACCTTATGTATTAATGACACAGAATAAATTGCAGGGAAACCTATATTAAAATGACAGTCCTATTCTCCTTGTTGCGCTAGTCAACATTCAAGCTAAAAATGATCCTATTTTGCATCATATCCTACAAATTTGTCAACTATTTTAGTGTACAACCAACATAAACAACTAAGAGCTCTAGATGGAAGATCAATCTTGAAGGTATTTCATCAACATGTTATCAGGGGAAAGAATTAACATACATGCTTGCAACTCTGAATTTGGCATTAAGAACTAATGCAAGCTTATCTCCTTGTCCTTCCTGGTGATAAGATCTGCAACAATATAAGTATCTGAGCTCTAACCTGCTTTTGATTTCATTAAACTTCTTCCTTTTTCTTATCCACAAACAAACACCAACAAATTTCAGTGAATAGAGTTTTTGATACTAGTGAATCTCACCACCTCCCTCCCTCTTTTCATGGACATAATTAAGGATGACTTACCACAATGTATAGGCTTAAAGAATTAGTTGCATGTGCCTTTCCATTACATAGGTTGCAATACAGACATATTAATCATTATAGTGAGTACATGCTTTGTTCTAGTGGTAAGAACGTGATGTGTGGGTAAGGTGCACATCATGAGTTCGGACCCTGCTTCATAAAAAAGTCTAGAACTTAAGCAAACACATTATCCGCCAAGTTTTGAATTGAGCAATGTTTGGAGTTTCTTGGTTATAATAAATATATATGTCGAATGTGAACTCTGCTATGATCTCTTTATATTGCATCCTAGTTGTAACTTTCTTGGGCATAATTGTTTTCAGTTCTGAGTTAAGAACCAGTGTGCCTTTCCTTACATAGGTTGCAATATGGACATATTGATCATTATAGCAATTACATGCTTTGTTCTAGTGGTAAGAACACGATGTATGGGTAAGGTGCACAACACGAGTTCAAACCCCGCTTCATTAAAAGTCTTGTACTTAAGCAGACACATTATCTGCCAAGTTTTGGATTGAGCAATGTTTGGAGTTTCTTGGTTATAATAAATATATATGTCGAATGTCAACTCTGCTATGATATCTTAATATTGCATCCTAGTTATAACTTTTTTGGGCATAATTGTTTTCAATTCCAAGTTAAGAACCAGTTTCATGATATTGAACTTGCTCTTATCGTAGATGGTAGATGTTATTATTATTATTATTATTATTATTATTATTATTATTATTATTTTTATTATTATTATAGTACTGATGGTAATATCCTAGGTAACTAGGATCACTTGTCTCATGTATGACTTTTAATCAACTAGAAAATATGTCCTCCTTTCAAGTTCGAACCTTTTATATATGGGCATTATTCTATTTTAGTGATCTAAGTTGCTTTTAACAATGGTTTTTTCAGTTTCCCCAGGCATATCTGTCTTTTCTGTTGCTACTTTAGGTTTTTTATTATAGATTAGAGTAGTATAAACAAAATCAAGGTGCTTTGTAACTCCCCGTAGTTTAGTAGGCCAGATAGGGCTAAGTGTGAGGGCAGCAAGAGGCAAGGCCAAATGGCAAGGCCCAAGCTAAGGGCCAAGGCTTCCCCAAGGGTTCCTAGCACTGCCCCACTTCACGACCACCACCACGGCTCGTGGTGGCTAAGGCAGTAGCTACCTTGAGCTTCCCAAGAATGACTCACTTCCACGAGCCACTTCACGTCCAGTGGTGAAGACCATGACTCGTGAGAAGGCTCCTGAAGATGCCTAGTTTTGTGGAGACCAAGACCTCATGGCCTAGCTACTGGACCATGGACCACAACCATTGGTGTGGACCACGACTCTTGAAGCCTAGCACCAGGATGCCAAGTGAGGGTCATTTTAGGAAATTCCTATTTAGGTGGCTATTAAGTGAGGTCATTTTGTATAGTCTTAGTACACCTATATAAGCTATTTTAACCCTTTAACCACCCCAATTAAGCCATTATTTCCCAAGACCCAAACTAAATTCCCAAAAGCTGTGCTCTCAAATATTTGTCTCTCTCTAGAAGAAGAAAAAGAATAGAGTTCAAGCTAGGTCAAGTCTCTAATCTTCTGAGCTTTGTGAGTGATTTGTATCCAAGGTATGATAGCTTATTCATCCATGGATTCTTCCATTCATGGACCCCTATAGAATTTCCCCAATTTGATTAAGAATTCCCCAATTCAAGTTAGGGTTTCTTCAATGTTGTGGGTTATGATGTATGTTGATCCAATTGAGTGGATATTGATGGTTTATGATTGAATTAGTAGTGAATCTTGTTGTTATGATAAAATTACATGTTTTCTATGCCTAACCGTAGTCTAATTGATGAAATTGAAGTAAGTGAGTTTTATGCCTTGAAGGGGAAAATTGAGGATTTAGAGATAATCTTCTAAGATTGATAATATGTATAGTAGATTGCTTGAGATTAGGGCACATAGATATGAATTGAATGAGGTTAAAGTATACATGTTGGATCATGATGAGTAATTGTTGGCTTTAAGCCTATATGAAGATATATGATTGAAATTGGTTATGAATGAAACATGTAGGTAGAATACCATGAGACTTAGGTCTATGAGATGCTTATGAGAAGTATTGCTTGAGAGTACAACTTGTAGTTATGAATGTTGACTTTTAGGGCTTTGAGAGTAAGGCTAATATGTTGAATTATGAATGTCAAGGCTTTGAGAGTGAAGCTTATATGATAATGATAGACTATTAGATAGAATTGTTGTGGAAGGACCTTACCCATCTAATCTACCTTATGAATGTTCGATTGTATGAAGTGATAGAATCACTTGAGTTATGATGATATCCATGTCTAATGCTTAGGTTCTAGATGTGTTGATTGAGAGTAAGTTCTAAACCTCAATGAGGTATAGTATGAGATTTATGCATGTTTCTATGAAATCTATGTATATGCTTTAAGAACACTTATAGAGTAAAGTATCTATGATTATGATGTAGTTGTTGAAAGGATATTGTCACACTTGATATGAAAGGTTCTGTCACATAGAATGATTCTAGGTTGAAAGGCTTGATTACCTAAAATAAATCAAAGCATGTTTAGTTATGTTAGTTTGAAGTTGTGTTATGAAATCCCTTCATGAGTAGCTTGACTTGGCAAGACAAGACCATTTTATGGTAGCATAAGTAGGAGATCTCATGGTTGCCTTGGATTGAGAAATCATACCCTTCCTAAGGTTAGCTTGAACTAGCATCATAGAATGCTTGCATGGTAGCATAACTTGGTTAGGCCAAACTATTTCATTGGTAGCTAGGATGGAGCAATATTACCCTTCCTTGAATAGCTTGGACTAGCATGATAGTATGCTTTCCATGGTAGCTTGGTCTAGCCTAGAATGGTGCTATCCCTTGGTAGCCTAGAAATGATAATTTGTATTCATTTATGTATGATGGCCTAAAGTGGTACTTAGTATGGGTGGGATTATGAGGTCTTATCCATGCATTGCACACGTATGACTTGAAGCTACTTATGAAGTGTTTCTCTCGTATGCTGTATGCTTAGCTTGGATTGTTGCTATAGTTGCCTTCGTTGAGATGTTTGACTCAAGGTGAAGGTTCCCTTGTCTATGAGAATTAAGCTAGGATGAGGTCAAAAGATGGTAAGTATGATTATGATGGCCCAAAAGTGGTACTTAGTATGGGTGAGATTATGGGGGCTCATCCATGCATTGCACAAGTATGCTTTGAGGTTACTTGAGAAGTAGTTATCTTATGTTATGAAGATCTAAGGATTTACAATGCTTATGAACATGATGCATTTCTTATGGTTATGGATTATTCCCTATGTTGACTAATGCTTATATTATCTCTATGTTGGATATTAGGCTTTCTAATATGTTGTTATGCCCTCATGGTGTTATGCTAGCTATCATATTTAGTACTTAAATGTACTAACACATACTCTTGCCTACATTCTTATCAAATGTAGGGTCCGACGATCTTGACTTCTATTTCCGTGGCTAGGATCTTAGTAGAGCAAGCAAGAGAAGATTTGGTGAGTCTTCATAGCATCGAGGATTTGACCACTATATTCTTTTATGTTCTTTCATTTTATGTTAAGACTATTGTATGAGCTGCGTCCCAAAGACTATTCATGTTTTAGATGGTTTGAGACAATGTTAAAGACTTTCGCTTCGTTTTATGAGACTTCGATTGTTATGAAAAATGTTTTAAATTTCTGTACTTTTCTATTATCTTATGTTACGATATGCTAAGGGGCTTGTATGAAACTTCTTGGAGTCTTGTACACCTTGTTACATCTAGGGGGTACCCTTGGGTCGTGACATGCTTCCTCTGGTGTCTCATTATTAACTGCCTTGTTGTAGTGCTGAAGTAATATATTGTTCATCATGTAGGATACATTACTTCCACGGGGCATATCTAAGAATTCCATTTCACACAAAATGGACCTGAAATCTCACACTTGATGCAGTATGTGGTTGTTTATGAACTTTTACCTCTTGCGCTTCGCCTAGTATATGTGAAATGGTTGATGTTAGAAGCAAAAAAGCCAGCCTTTGAAGGCTTGACAAGCAAAACTCACTCAGGGTTTTGTTATATTTTGTTTCCTTTTGGTATTATTTCAACATTGAGTGTATTTCTATGTGTAATATGACACCTTCTCTGAGGGCAAAACTCATGCAGGATTTTGATATATTCGATTTTCTTGTCATATTTGTACAGTCGAGAGTGTATTGCTATGTGTAATATGACACCTTCTGAGAGGGCAAAACTCATTCAGGATTCTGTTATATTCTGTTTCCTTGTCGTCAGGGGTGGCTCAATGCCTTTAAAAATGAGGCATATGCCTTAGGCCCCCAAATTGAAGGGCCTAATTTTTTAGTAATAATAAAATTATCTTAAGCTTTTTTTTTTTTTTTAAAAATAAAGAATGTTTTATTTTGTTTTGAAACATTAAAGAATGTTTCTTTTTTATGGATCAATTTTTAAATTTAACTTCCACATGTTTAAGACCACAAGATTAAAAAATATTTTGGTATATATATATCTTTAATTTAAGATCATAAAAAAAAATTATTAAAAAGAAAGAAATTACTTGAATCTCAGATTAAAAAAATAATTAAAATTTGGGCCTCCAACTTATTACTAATTAGCTTGAGCCGCCACTGATTGTCGTATTTGTACAATTGAGAGTGTATTGCTATGTGTAATATGAAACCTTCTCAGAGGGCAAAACTCATTCAGGATTCTGTTATATTCTGTTTCCTTGTCGTATTTGTATAGTAGAGAGTGTATTGCTATCTGTAATATGACACCTTCTTTGAGGTTTTCATATTACTGACCTCCCTTCTTTCCCAGGTAGAGCAACTGTGTTGTACTCTTAGAATTGATTGAAATTTTATCCTTCAATTTTTACTTGACTTGCAATTATGTTTCAGAGTGCTCAATAGGCCCTACACCACATTAATCTAGGCATTCGTGTCTAGGAAGAAAAACTATTATTATAATATTTTAAGCAGAGTTAGTACAAGTTCATTGATCTAAACTAAGATGAAGGGAGTTACAATCATCCTTGACATAGTATGAACCCCCTTCATCTTAGTTTAAATGCTACAAAATAGTAGGTAACAGCCCGCGCTTCGCGCGGTGGCAAACTAACTTAATTAGGTTACATGTTATTGAACCTGTTCAGTCATTTATAAAGCTTATAAAAATACAAATGCACATATCTCTTAGTCTGATGAATTAATATATGTTCATTTCGATTAAATGACGTCTAATGATTTACTCAGGAGGAGAATATTACAATGAAGGCATTGCACTCGCCACCTTTTGAGCAATCTCTAATTTACCAAAATTTGTCAACACGTGTCCACATTCTTAGTCTATTTGATTTAATAGTTTCCAGAGGATAAATATATATTGAATAGCATCGATTTTATTTTAACATGCAACATGAGAAGGTTAAAATCTTGTAGACAAAGTTGTACAACTATTAGTTTTATCTTTTCACTATCTTTCTACAAAGAGTCATCTGATAACCGTCAATCACTTTTTCTTCTGGTCTATTACATACCTTTATCTATCTACACAAAATGAATTTCATTGTCATTAGTAAAATTGTCACGACCCGAGCCTACACCCTGGACGTGGCCGGCATTCGAGAACCATTGTTGGTCCCTAAGCGAACCCTCATCCTGGCTGACTACAAGCGGAAGACTAACTCAAGCATACAAATGCTTAAAAACTGAATAAAAATTCATGAAAACTGAAATACAAAACTTTAACTCAAATGAAAAACTCTGAATATAAAAATAATATTCAACTCGCTATAAAATAGGCAAATTAAGTCTTTAAAACATTTAATAAAATAAATGAATAATACAAACTTCTCAACTATACTGACAATCTATGAAGCCTCTAATTGATAAAGATGGAAGTCGGGACAAGACCCACGACATCCGGACTAAGCTGAAAAGTAAATGAAATCCTCCTGGAAACAAGGAGGCTCACCATAGCTAACTTGAACTCCTGGATGTATCAACGAATCTCTTGTTGATGATCCTGAATACTTGTGTCTGCATCATGAGAATATGCAGGCCAAATGGCTCAGTACGTGGAATGTACGGGCATGTAAGAGGAACTTTAAAGCATATACATAAGCTTGAAACTTGATAAAAAGGAAACATACTTACCTCTTCTCAAACTTACTAAACTCAAGGAATACTCAAGGATATTCAAAACTACTCAAACTTACTCAACTCAGAAGTACTCAAGGATAAGATACTCAACTTCAAAGATATGATACTCGACTCAAAGATATGATACTCGACTTGAAATACGGAACTCTGGATACTCAATTCATGAATGCTTAACTGAACTCATTTCATTATAAAGCAGTTTAAAACAAGTGCAATATAAAGAAAAGGAAAACTGTTTAAAACATGATGTTAACTCATAATCATATTATCATAAAAGACATACCATGCTCCCTCTCAAAGTCTACTTATGCAATGCATGAATGAAGTCTCATGCCCCCATTCATACTAAGCAGAACCCCTAGAGGAACCATGCAAATACTGTTGTGGGAGTTTATTTAACCGACAAACACCACTATGAGCCTAAGTGGTGATACAACGTCTTGCCCACGCTGCCAGAACTGTCCTATACTTTGTCGTCGTATAAAACGCTTAACTTAGAGGATCCACTAGCTTAACTTATGTGATCATCTAAAAAGTATGAGTCATTAATACCCATGAAAGCTACATGGTTTATTGAGACTTGAGTTAATATGAACTCGCATCTCCATATCGGTGCTCAATACTATTCCCAAAAATATACTTTGCTCATATGTTTTAAAACAACTTCTTTTTTTGGTTTGAGATAATTACTCAAAAAAACTTAGCTTAAAAGCTTTCTTGGAATCAATGTTCCCTTTCTTGCTCAAAACTCTTTTGAAAATCTCAGTTTCCTCTGTGAAAACATTTACTCTTGGGAATACTTAGTTCCCATATATCATGTTAAAGAAAATGAACTTTACTCTTACTCTTTACTCAACTTTAAAAATTAAGTCTTAAAACAAAGTTAAAACATTGGTAAAAGACTTCTTAAAATATGGTTCATGCCGAATTATAGACGTGAACGACTCGATGCAAGGTTTTCAATAACCATAGATAGATCTCAATACTTGGAATTCAAGAACTTTACTAATACTACTCATTTCAAGAATGCTCAACTCAAACGGTTCATGCGGAATTATGAGCATGAACTACTCAACTCAAGGACTCAAAGATACTTCTCATCTCAAGATTGTTCGACTTATAATGTTCATGCGGAACTATGGGTATGAACAACTCAACTCATGGACTTCATGGGTGATAGGTAATAGTCCCATGATTAGGAATGCAATCTCAAATGGGTCAGAAACTCAATATTTAAGACTTAGGACATGAAGATATTACTCTTCTCATAGATACTCAACTTCTGGAGTGCATGCGGAATTTATGGGCATGAACGACTTGACTCGTAGGTCTACATAACATTATGGAACTCATGTATACAACTCTTGTCTTTATCTTACTTACTTCCTCAAAACCTAACTCAAATCGATGATGTATCTCAAAGGATTCACAATTGAACTCAAAACTTTCTTGAACTCTACTCTTAACTCTCTCTTAAATGTGAATTGTAAATTCAAGAGTTATGGTTCATGCTATGAAAGATCTCATGATGACAAAATAGACTCATGAATACATTCTCCTCACTCTCATGCTCACTTACTCGAGTCTTGAAACAAGTTACTAGAAGTTGTAGAAGACTCCACAAAATGACTCAAAGGGACTTCTTAAAATGTTCGAAAGAATTCTCAAAACTTAACTCTTAACTCTAGCTTGAATTTCAATTATGAATTCAAAGTTAATATCATGTTAGGAATGACTTTAGGTGTTTAGAAGGAGTTTAGAGTGTTTAGAATCGAAAGGGAATGAAGGTACACTTTAAACGAACTCAAACGGAGCAACCGAAGACAAACTGGATGGGGCAGGCGACCCTGGCGCTCTGAGTGGCGCGGGGTGCCAGCCCCTAAACTTCAATAGATGGTTTGGGGTGCTTTGGCTGGGGCATCGCGCCAGTCCCCAACCCAGAAAATTCGACGAAATTCTTCGCTCATTTTCTCACCCTAATTCACCTAGAATCGAACGGTTTCTTCCCCAATCACTTAGAATCAATTACTTAATATAAGTACACTCTAATCTATTCAATACAGCCCTTAAAACACTCACTTTGATCTCAATAAATCATCCAAAACCCAACACAACAAGATTTAGAATGAACTTCAAGAACACCTATCAAGAACTCATCAAGAACTCAAATCTTTCAACTTCAAGAATGAAATTTGCGCTAAAAATAACATGTTTGGTGTGTGGGTGAACAAACCCAACACTATGGAAGCTTACATACCTCTTAGGGATCAAACCCATGGCGAAAATCCGCAACAACACACAAGAATCTCGACGAACGCTTGATCCTCTCCTGTTTTCTTCTCTCTTCTTCTTTTCTCTTCTTGAACTCTCAACTAAAACCCTAGGCGTAAACTAGGATCATAAAAATGAACCTAGTCAGATTAGACCCTTAAAATATTACTAAAAACGAATTAAACTGATTGGGTAAGGAAAAGATCAAAATACCCCTTACTATTTTTCGGTTAACTTTCCTTAACTGGACAGCCTAATTTCAAAAGGTCATATCTCACTCATCCGACCTCGAAACTTAGCAAACTCGGTGGCGTTGAAAAGATAATTCAAAGGTCTTTCCTACAATGAATATGATATCAATGACTGAAAAAGATATACAAATAATAACTAAAGAAAAATATCAAGATGAAGAATCGGCAGAAAAAAAATAATATTTGACAATAATATATTTGAGCAAATAAAAGGAAAAGAATTAGACCTAAGTGTAGCAAAAATATTCGAAATACCAACAATAAGAAACTGGTTTAAACGACAAAAAGAAGAATATTACGTAGTAAGTCAGAGAGAACATATTATAGATTGCAAATACACTAAAGGAAAGGCCAAAATACCAATAATAAATAAACGAATAATAAATAAAGAAATACAAGATATTAAGGCTAAAAATTCAATTAAATATGTACATTTAGGAGGAACAGAAATACTAATAAAAACATATTTTAGAGAAGGAATAGATACACCCATAGAAATATACTTAGCAGATGATAGAATTATACAACCTATAGAAAAAAGCACAATAAGTGCGGTAAAAGGTAACCCTATATACCAAAAATTTAAATTTATAATAAGTGCTAATTACTCAGTAGCAGTAAATGACAGAAATATAGATAAATCATTAGTATTATATTGGAGAATGTCAGGAATAGAACTAGCCCCGGGAAGTAAAATATTTACAGCTAGATGTAAAAACTTATATGTTTTAACGACAAAACATAAAATAACAGCAAAAAATAAAATAAATAAAATAAAAATAGAAGATCCCTTTGAAAGAATAGTTACAGTCATAGATAAAAATGATTATAGTTATAATGAAATTGATATATAAGAAGATTTAGAAATAGTAAAAGAAAGACTAAGCACATCGAAAAGAATAAACAATGAGATGCCCCAAATATCATCAAAAATGAGTACCTCAAGGAGAATAGATAAAACCCCACTAAAATCAATGGAAGAAGACATAAAACCATATCATTACTACATCACGGGAATAATGGAACAACGAAAATATTTAATACTAATAGATACAGGACGAGAAGAAAATTATATTACAAGAGAATTAGTGACGGAAGATGAAATAATAACTATTGAACAATCATGCTCCGAACTACCAAAAGCATTAATATATACCGAAGAAACTACAGAAAAGGAAATAATCATCGGAGGAGTACCAATAGTGATAAAATTCAAAATATATCAAGGAAATGAAAATATCATCTTAGGAATAAAATGGTTAGAACAAGTAAAACCATATAATCTAGAAGACAAACAATTAACAATAAATTATGAAAATAAAAGGGTAATAATAAAAAGGACTTTAGTATGATAAAAATATGAAAATATATATACTTGCGAAGATAATAATAGAAGGATATTACAACCGATATTATACACCAATGATAGATACGGGAGCAGAAGCTAATATATGTAAATATAATTGTTTACCAGAAGATAAGTGGGAAAAATTAAAAACACCTATAGTAGTAACAGGATTTAATAATGAAGGAAGCATGATCACATATAAGGCAAAAAATATAAAAGTACAAATATGGGATAAGATATTAACTATAGAAGAAATATATAACTTTGAATTAACTACAAAAGATATGCTATTAGGAATGCCATTTTTAGAAAAATTATACCCACATATAATAACAAAAACACACTGGTGGTTCACGACACCGTGTAAACAAAAAATAGGAGCAAAAAGAGTAAATAATAAAAAACGAAAAACAACAGAATGGATAAAAGGAAGTGAAAAAATTACACAAAAATTAGAAAATATAAAAGAAGAAGACCCTAAAATAGAATTAATTATATTCTCTATAGATAAAGTAAAAATAATTCAAGATAAGTTAGAATTATTATATAGTGAGGATCCTTTACAAGGATGGGAAAAACATAAAACAAAAGTAAAAATTGAGCTAATTGATAATAACAGTATAATAACCCAAAAACCATTAAAGTATAATTTTAATGATTTAACCGAATTTAAGATACATATAGATGAATTACTAGAAAAAGGATATATACAAGAAAGCAATAGTAAGCATACAAGCCCGGCATTTATCGTAAATAAACATAGTGAACAAAAAAGAGGAAAAAGTAGAATGGTTATTGATTATAGAAATTTAAATGCAAAAACTAAAACATATAATTATCCGATACCAAATAAAATACTAAAGATAAGACAAATACAAGGATATAATTATTTTAGCAAATTTGATTGTAAATCAGGATTTTACCACTTAAAACTAGAAGAAGAATCTAAAAAACTAACAGCATTCACTGTACCACAAGGATTTTATGAATGGAATGTATTACCATTTGGATATAAAAACGCACCAGGTAGATATCAACACTTTATGGACAATTACTTTAAACAAATAGAAAATTGTGTAGTGTACATCGATGATATATTATTATATTCTAAGACACAAGATGAACATATAAGATTATTAGAAAAATTTATACACATCATAGAATATTCAGGTATAAGTCTAAGTAAAAAGAAAGCTGATATAATGAAAAATCAAATAGAATTCTTAGGAATACAAATTGATAAAAACGGAATAAAAATGCAAACACATATAGTACAAAAAATAATTAACTCAAATGAACAACTAGACACAAAAAAGAAATTACAATCATTCTTAGGACTAGTAAATCAAGTAAGAGAATACATACTAAAATTAGCAGAAAATTTAAAACCATTACAACAAAAATTAAAGAAAGATATAGAATATCAGTTTGATAAAAAAGACCAAATACAAATACAAAAGGTAAAATTATTATGTAAAAACTTACCTAAAATATCCTTCTTTTACTACACAAACAAATTTTCAGATTTAGCTTGTGATCCTCATTATGTTTACCTGTGATTATTTGTTATCTGTTCATAAACTACACATTCCACACCATTTATAAAAAGGGTGTCTTGTAATGGCTGAAGCAAATTCTGAAATGTGTACAAGATGCCTTGTCTAAATGTTTTGCATATCATCCTCATTAAGTTTACCCATGCGCAGCCGGTAGGTCTATGCTTAGTATCTGTTTTTGAGATTTTAATTGTATGAAGGACTTACCTGCAATGTATGTATTATATCCTTGAAATCAATTGCTTGATTGGTTATGTCATACAGAACCAGAGTGATTGTTATGTTCATCAGAATTGACATTGCATCTCCATCATGAAACCTTATTTGTATGGCAAGTCATCTGAACGTACAACACTGTGAAATGATAATTTACAATTTATAACTTGTAAGGGTATTTTTTAATAACAAAACTAATTTGAAATGTTTATGAAATACCTCATATCTTTCTACAACTCTTGGGCATGCATTCTCGAAGATTTTTCTGTTCATAATACTTTTAATAATTCTCGGGCCTTCTGTGTCCTCGTCTGCGTGGAGGTGGATAATTCATCCTCTCTGCTAAATCATTTAGTTTAGAAGTCTTTGGAGGTGTTTCTAATGCCGAATACCCTACTCTCTACAATATTTATCAAAATGATCAATATATTCACCACAATTATATATGAACGAATGCATTTCAATTTCTTTCTTGTCTTTATCTCAACCAAGGTCTGAAAATTCTTGAAAACATCAAGTACTTAATCCTTGGACTTTAAAGAGTATACAAAAGTTTGCGAGAATGATCATCAATAAAAGTCACAAAATTAAATGCACCGCCATGATAATACCTTACCTTCAAAGGAGCACACAAATCAGTATGTACCAACTCCAAAAAATCCAGCTTTCTTGAAAGCAAATGACTCTGAAAAGAAACTTTTTTCTATTTACCGGATAAGAAATGAATACATTTCTTCAACTTTGCTTGTTTCACTCCAAAAAGTAATATTTTCTTAGCCAAATTATCAATCCCCTTCTCGATCATATGAATCAGCCTTCTATGCCATAACTTTGATGAAGAATTATTTTCCACCAATTTACTGAGTCTCTAGAAATGGAACCCTCAAATACATACAAGTTAGATAACTCGGCACCTCGAGGCACAATCATTGAACCTTTAGTATGCTTTCACTGGACAACACCAAGAGTGTTAACATAAGCCTCAACATCAAGATTTCCTACAAAAATCAGATTCAAGTGAACATCTAGAGCATGTTTGACATTGTTGAGAACTAGTCTCGAACCATTGTTACTATCCAAACAAACTGTGCCAATGTCAAGTACCTTAACTTCATTATAATTTTCCATTTTCAACAATCCAAATTTACCTTTATAAGAAGAAAATAGTTTCTTCTTTGGTGTGACATATGAAGTAGCTCCAACATGACATTTTCACCATAAGCAACAAGATGATCGTCCTTAGCAACAATAGCAACTCAATTTTCATTATCGTTATCTTTCTTTTATTGTCTCATATCTCTCTTGTACTTGTAGCAGTATTTCTTGATATGCTCCTTTTTGTGGCAATTCGTCATATGTGATATTCTTGTATTTAGACTTTGACTTGCCTTTACTTTTATCTTTGTCATTCTGACCTCTAAGCTTGCTTCTCCCCAATCTTTAGTAATCAAAACATCAGAATGTAAAACTAATTGTTGGGTTTTAAAAGGTGTTAATGGAAAATGAAGAGTTGCGACTTTTATGAAGAGTTGTGATTTTTATGAAAAGTTGCAACTTTTATGAAGAGTTGTGACTTTTATGAAAAGTTGTGACTTTTATGAAAAATCGTGATTTTTATGAAAGGTTGTGACCTTTCCGAAAGATTGTGACTTTTCCAAAGGTTTGTGACCTTTCCGGTAAGGCACAATAAGAACCTTTTCACACTACCTTTTTGTTTTCTATAAATTGAGGGATTTCCTCTCATTTTAGTTGAACAAATTTTTATGAACTTCTTCTACTATTACTAAATCTAGTATTCTAAGTGTACTTTACTGCCGTTGTGTGGTTCATTGACACCGTAGTTTTAGGTACCGATACATCGGTGAGTAAGATCGTTCTATCTTGGGAGGATATATTCCATTAACCTCGGGTACTTGAGGGGAATAATTTCCTTAAGGAGACACTGTGCATTCAGTGGGCTCGATTTTCTTCTTTAAGAAAAATATTTGGTATTTTGTTTCTAATCTGATTCTGGTTCTATTTTCTTTACTAGTTTTAATTTTCTAGTTTTGAAAATACTCTTTAAACTTTGTTGTTTTCTTATCAAGTTCTTCAAAGTTTTTTTTCTAAGTATCTTAGGAATACAAGATGAACAACAATCTTAAGGAAATTATTACACTGTTGGTATTTCTTGTAATCTACTAATTGAGAGAAACAGATCATGGAAATAGAAGACTAATGCATTACTTCTCCAGAATTCGATGGTTTGTTTAGCAAGGTCGAAGTGAGAATGTACTATAAGAATTGGTGGTATTTCGGTTAAAGATTACACTAGGTAACCTTCGTATTATCTATCTAAGGAGGAAAATAGTTTCTAAAAGTTAACAATTTTGATATTTATCATGTATGTCTTTGGAAAAAGATCTGCAAACCATATGGTTTTTCGAATGAATTTTCCTTGGCAAAAAAATGTTGCCTTTAAAATTCATTAGTTTACAAAATGAGAGATGCTTATTTTTGTTTGATAAAATAGTATGTCAAAATGTTATAGTTGGAAGGCTATTTGAAAAGAAAAGCATTTCTATGTGATAATCTAAGAATATGTTTTATTCTATTTGGGAAAAAAAACTTTTGTAGTTGTACTCCTTGTGAATTTGACTGTGTCTGATTTTTGTAGAGTAAAAACTTTTGTAGTTTTCTACTCTGGATAAATAAGATTATGCAATTTGTTTGAAGAATATAAAACTTCACCTCATTAGTCAGTGTTGTACTTTTGGTTTTCTACAAACTTCATTGTTAAATAGAAACAAATTGAACAGTTTTTTTTATCTTTATTGTTAGTATTCTAAATACTAAGAGGTATGTGTAACTGTGATAGAAAAAAAAAGACCAATGACTTAAAATGTGTGATTTTGTGCCTGGAATGGGTGCCTCTATGGAATGAACTTTGACACTATGTAAAGATTGTCAAAGAAAATTGAAGCACTATAATTCTTTTGTAGAATAATATTTCCAAATGAAGTTTCATGCTGCCAATGACATTTTGATAGTCTGGGAAAATATGTGGAAAAATTATTTTCAACTATTTGAAAAATATTTTTGAGATCATATTTAAAATGTGGGGGGTTCTTTGCTTATGACAAAGATAAAATTAGACTCAGTGTCTAATTTTAATTTGGAGCACAAAATATGAAATTCAATGATGCTTTTGTATTATGTTGGACCCACAAAATTCTTAGAGTATATTTGATATTGTGGTCGTTGAGTTTCTCTTTTACTAGTATATGGTATGACTAGTATGAAACTACCAAATTATATGTATACTTGTTCAAAATGATTGAATTCTTTTATGAAAAAGTGTCACTTAAAATGTTGTGATTTTTCATGAAAAGATATTTCTATTAAATATAACTATTTGTATAGACATGAATATTGGTGAATAGTCATTTATCATATTTTGTAAAAGAAGCATTTTGACTATATTGCCTTTATTGGACCCGATGAAACTTTGTTCATGGTTAGTTCTATAACAATCAAATTGAAAGTTATGGAAAGGTCCTTTTGAAAGGGACATTTGACAAGGTGATGACTCTAAACAGTGTTTGTATCACACAAAATTGTAAGAAATAGGAACAAAGTATTTGTGAGAAATAGCTACCTCGCGGAGAGCTTTTCAAACTCAATATTTTTATTTGTTCTTACTTGCTTGAGTCAAACTGTTTGTGACATGAACACTTGGGGAATGTCAATTACAAAACCTTATAAAGAAAACTGATCAACTTAGAAGTTTTGTCTAACTTTGAGTGCAATAAATAAAAATGTCAAGTTTGTGTGGAATCTAAGTATGCTGAGCATTCTTATAAATCTATTGAAAGGAATTATAATCCCTTAGAGTTGATTTACATTGACATTTGTGATATGAAGTCAACACCATCTCGTGGTGGGAAATAGTATCTCTTAACTTTCATTGACAATTCCATTAGAAACGACTATCTATATTTGTTGAATGGTAAGGATGAAACAATAGAAATGTCTAGACAATATAATATTGAAGTTGAAAATCAGTTGGGAAAAAGATAAGAAGTGATAGGGGTGGAGAATATAAATCTCCTTTTGTAGAAATATGTTTGGAAAATGGATTTATCCTTCAAACTATTGTCTTATTCACCTAAATCTAATGGAATTGCAGAATGAATGAAAAAAAAAAACGAACTTTGAAGAAAATTATGGTTGCATTACTTATAAGTTAAGGTTTACCACAAAACTTGTGTGGAGAAACTATCCTTACTGCAAAAGATAACAACAAAAAGTTTTGTCTTTTCAGAAAGAAAATAATTTTGTTTGTTTAGGACACAATCTATTCCATATGAGAAATGGAAAGGAAGAAAATCCAACTTGAAATATTTCAAAGTGTAGGGGTGTCTAGCCAAAGTCCAAGTTCCTATTTCTAAAAGGATTAAAATAGGACCTATGACGGTGGACTGTAAAATTAGACTTGAGTAGTCTAGTGATGGGTCTAAAAGACCTTGGAAAGAAAAAAGGAGAATGTACTTAATAAAGAGATTCAGAGGCGTAGTAAATGTCAAAGGACATCTACTTCCTTCGAATATGATTTTGTAACAGTTCTTGTGTCTTCTTGTGTCTTTTATAGACTCATCCTTTTGGAAAGATGGTGTCAATAGTGAGATTGATGCAATCTTGAGCAACCATATTGGAAGTTAATTGATCTTTTTCTAGAAAATAAACCTTTGAGTTTGAAGTGAATCTTGAGAAGGAAAATGAAAGTCGATGGGACTGTTGATAAATATAAAGCAAGACTTTTTGTCAAAGGCTTTAGACAAAAACAAGGTCTTGATCTTGTCAATATATATATACTCGTCAGTAACTAGAATTACATCCATTCAAATGTTAATATAGTTGCGGTATATGACCTTCAAATTCGTCAAATGAATGTGAAAGCAACTTTCTTAAATGGAGAATTGGAGGAAGAAATTTACATGGAACAACCCGAGGGTTTTGTGGTTCCTGGAAAAGAAAAGAAAGTGTGCGAACTTGTTAAGTCACTTTATGGACTAAAACAAGCACCCAAACAATGACATAAGAAATTTGACCAAACCATGTTGGCAAATGGATTTAAGAATGATGGAAGTGATAAATGTGTTTACATTAAAATCACAAGGTCATTGTTTGTTTGTATATTGATGATATGTTGATCATCAATAGAGACACTAATGACATAAATGCTACTAAACGTATGCTAGATAGCAAGTTTGATATGAAAGATCTTGGAGTTGCTGATGTGATCTTAGGTATAAGAATTCTTAGAACTCCATAATGTTTAGCATTGTCAAGGTCTCATTACATTTGAAAAAAAGGTACTTGACTAGTTCAAATATTTGGATTTCACTATTGTCAAGACTCCAATAAATATGAGTTTTGCATTTCAAATGAGTGAAGGCGAAAGTGACTCACAATAGGATTATGCAAGAGTATTTGGAAGTATGATGTATATCAAGAAGTGTACGCGATCAGATATCGTATGTGCTATTAGTAAACTGAGTCGGTTCACGAGTAATACCAATCAAACTCATTAGATGGCAATGAAAAGGGTTTTGGGGTATTTAAGACATACTCAAAACTATGTCTTGCATTATAACAATATCCAACAGTATTGAAAGGATATAGTGATGCAAATTGGATCGCCGGGATCAAATGAAGTAAAATCCACGAGTGGATATGTATTTACTCTTGGTAGAAGAGCAGTCTCTAGGAAATCTTCCAAAAAGACATGTATCGCTAGCTTTACAATGATCTCTGAGCTAGGTGCTCTAGATAAGGCCGGTGAATAAGTTGAATGACTCCGAAATTTCTTAATAGATATTCTTTTTTGATCCAAAGTCCAAACCTTTGACATCAATATGCATACACTTTGATAGTCAAGATGCAATAGGTAAGGCATGGAGCATGATATATAACACAAAGTCTCGTCATATAAGACATAGACATAATACCGTTAGAAAACTACTCTCTAGTGGAATTATCACAATTGACTACGTAAAGTCAAAGGATAATGTGTCAGATCCACTTACAAAAAAGCCTAACTAGAGAGAAAGTTGAAAGATCATTTAAGGGAATGGGTTTACGGCTTAGGACAAGCTATGTCATCATGACGGTAACTCTATCTAGTAGACTGGAGATCCCAAGAGCTAGATTCAAGGAGAAAAACAAAGTTGTGACTGACGGTTCGACATTGTCAACCAACTCAATCCATTCTCATGATGAAGACAATGCCCAAGAACAAGGATACACTATTAGGGCTTGTTAATGAGTTAATAAAGCTTAATGTTTTTAATAATTTGGTAAGTTTGGCAGAGTTGACCAAATAGTGTATCTACGCGATAACACGGTTAGAAATTACCTATGTGAGTGTGAAGTGTAAGCCGCTTCAAAGAGGATGATTGTCAAAAGCCCATCTCTATATACCCTCATGAAACCAGGAGGCGTTCATGGCTGAAACAAACACAACCGTAAGAACCATAAACGGTAAAGGGTTAATTGTGTGACATATGGTTGTCTAGGTATACACCGAAGCTCGACGGTTCAAAGATATCGCCTCTACCGATTGACCGAGTATATCCGACATAGGTTCACTACAGAAATTCCAAGGGAAAACCTACTTATCCAGATGCAATTAATTCTTTCTTGTAAAGTACACATACTTGTCCATTTCTTTGTCTTGGAGTCATTCCCCATTCATGCGGGGGATTATTGGGTTTTAAAAGGTGTGAATGGAAAATGAAGAGTTGCGACTTTTATGAAGAGTTGTGACTTTTATGAAAAGTTGTGACCTTTTCGAAAGATTGTGACTTTTCCAAAGGTTTGTGACATTTCCGGTAAGGCACAATAAGAACCTTTTCACACTACCTTTATTTTCTATAAATTGAGAGATTTCCTCTCATTTTAGTTGAACGAATTTTTCTGGACTTCTTCTACTACTACTAAATCTAGTATTCTAAGTGTACTTTACTGTCCTTGAGTGGTTCGTTGACACCGTGGTTTTAGGTACCCATATACCAGTGAGTAAGATTGTTCTATCCTGGGAGGATATATTCCATTAACCTCGGGTACTTAAGGGGAATAATTTCCTTAAGGGGACACTGTGCATTCAGTGGGCTCGATTTTCTTCTTTAAGAAAAATATTTTGTATATTGTTTTTAATCTGTTTTTGGTTCTATTTTCTCTACTAGTTTTAATCTTCTAGTTTTGAAAATACTCTTTAAACTTTGTTGTTTCTTATCATGTTCTTCAAAGTTTTTTTTCTAAGTATCTTAAGAATACAAGATGAACAACACTAACTACACTACTGATTCTGTAATGCGTAATTCTAGCCCAAATGTATCAACATCCCTATACTCTCAGGACACACAATTCTTGTCTCCTTCTAATTTTATATCTTCTCAAGTTTTAGATTCTAATCACTTGGATAATTGTGCCCATGTAATGGTTACTCATTGTGACCGAGTCACTAAAACCACGTGTTTTCCCCTCACTTAATGTCTCTGCTTTCACTGCACCGTTTGATCCAACATGATTCACACAAGCATCCAAAGATTCTAGGTGGGCTTAATGTGATGAGTGAAGATCTTAATGATCTCGTCCAAAATCATACATAAATATTAGTTCCACCACTTCCCAATGTGAATATAGTAAAAAATAAATGGGTATATTGGATTAAGTATAGTCCTACTAGCTTTATGGACCGCTTCAAAGATCGTTTGGTTGCACAAGGCTTCTCTTAACAACGTAACCTGACTTATATTGTACATATTTTTTTGCTCTTGTGATCAAGTTAAGCACTATTCGTCTAGTGTATTATCGTTGGCTCCTCAAAGTAATTTGTGTATTCATCAATTAGATGTATCTAATGCCTTTCAACATGGAGAGATAAATGAAGTTGTTTAAATATGACAACCCAAAGGTTTTGAACATTCTGATTATCCACAAGATGTGTGTAAGCTAAGTTGGGCCATTTATGGGTTGAAACAATCGTCTAATAGCGTGGTTTACTGAACTTGCAACTAATCTTTCGGACCTTGGTTTTAAGCAATCTATCTCCAAAGTCCGATCATAGCATGCTCATATTTTTTCAAGAAAATGCTATTTTGATACTTCTTATTTATGTTGACGACATTGTCGTTTTTGGATCCCCACAGAGGCTTGTTTTTGAATATAGAGCATCCATGAAATCTAAATTTGCAATGAAAGATCTTGGTTTTATTTGCTCATTTGACCATTAAAAAATAGTTGTGCAGATCTCTTTTTTTTTTCCATATGGTGTTTGGTAGTCACATTGGAGTCCGATTAAATTCGAATTCACACCAGAAAGTTCACATTAATGAGGGGTAAAACGCTATCTAACAAAGGCGACTCAATACCCAGGGGACTCAAACCCGAGACCTTTAGTTAAGGATGAAGGAGCACTTACCACTCTATCACAACCTTGTCGGTAGATGTGCACATCTCTTTATTTGTCTAGAGTATAGTTTTATACCACCTAATAATTGCAAAACAGCCTCTCTCTTTTTTCCCCTCTTAGCTTATTCACCAAAATTAGATCTTCCTAAGCACACTAGTCTCTACATTTAGCAATAGAGAATCTTGTATGCCAGATATGAAGCACTAAGCCAAATTTGAGATATCTTGTCTTATCCAATGAAAACAATTTGATGACAGATCATCTCATGAATATTCTTAGTTGGTAAAGGGATAATTCTCCAACATTATTTGGAAGAATGGCCTTCTCTTAATAGTACATCAATATATTATTTACATTGTTAGTATATAAAAAGATACAACAACACTCTTATGCTAAACTATTAATATTTAGACTTTTTCAAATTGGTGTTTGCCTTTGGTGGTAACATAAACACTAGTTGAAAAAGAGAGAGTTAATTTTGTACATATTAATAAATATTAATTTATCATTAAAGTTATATTTGCTCAATTTCACGTACTTTTAAGATATATGTGTCTCTTTTTCATTTATTTTCCTATTATTTGGAGGGTTAAAGACTACTAATAAGCTAAGTTACTACCAACATTTGTGTGTGGGGGGTAATGAATTAGTATTCTTTCATCCTTGATTAGATTTTTTGAATTTTATTGTGAGAATGAAATTATTTTTTATAAAAGCGTTTAACTCTCGAGATAGGACTTTTCAATGTGAATCGAATTATCGGATCCCAAAGCGAGTATCATATATCGTAAAAAGTAAGTACATCAATTACTACTAAAAGTTTGGGATGGAGTGGTAACTGATATCCATCCATTATTAATTTAGACATTTCAAATTTGGGTGATGAGTATAAAATTTTCTTTGGTAGAAAGCGTTTAATCTCCAAGGTAAAATTTCTCGATGAGAACAAAATTAATCGAACTTCAAACTAAATATCAAATATAAAATTAAAAGTTAAAAAAGAAGAAGCTAAGTTTCAAAGTCAATTGTTTCTAATTGACTTCCAATCAATTATATGATTAAAGAGTTGTAATGCTATTGATACCTGTAGTCGATACTTACGTTTTGTATTATTCGTTCAGTTTAAATTGATTTGTTTGATTTTAATTTAATACCAAAATTTAAACTTAAGAATTTTTTTTAAATTTTAAACCAAAGATATGTATTAAATGCTTTTAAATTGTGTGATCTTACACATACGATATGAAAAGTTAGAATGAAAGAATTATAATTTCTTTTTTTAAGAGTTAAATATCAAAAGCACACCTAAAATATTCAATTTTTTTATTTCACACATAAACTCTTTAGAGTGTGAAATAGACACCTAAACTATCTCTAACACAATACAATTAATATGTGTTGCTATGTGTAATAACTCTCTTTTTAAAATAAAAAAATTGTTCACATGAAAAACAATTTCATGGCAAAAGTGGCGGCCATAACTAATACATGTAACAATTTCGGCTGAAAATACTCCCTCCGTTCACAATTGTTTGTTAGGGTAAGGTCATGCACATTCCTCAAGGAAAATTTAATATAAGGTGTAATTTGACTAATATAACCCTACTATATCAAGAATACCAAAAGTCCACATAACTTTTCAATTGAACTACACAATCATTAAGGGCAGAATTGGAAAAAAGTGACTAATTATTTCTTGATTGTTTAAATTGACAATTAATCTTGGACATCTATTTTTAGTATACCTGCCAAACAATTGTGGACGGAGGGAGTATAAATATTAAAAAACCGTGTCAGCAAAAAGAAGCCACGTGGATGAAAAATTCAAGGTCCAATCAATATTTAGGTGTGTTTCTCAAACTAATGAATGATAGTTTATGTGTGTTTTTCAGACTCTCAATAATTTAGGTATGAAACTAAAAAAGAAGAAGAATAATTTAGGTGTATTTTTGACACTTACCTTTTTTCTAAAATAAACTAAAAAGAAAAATAAGGCAAATAAATTAAAATGGAGGAAGTATCAACTTTATTGCATAATATTTATTTGAATCGTTAAAGATAAACACAGGTGTACTTGAAGATTTGAAGCAAACCAAATATGATTTGTCAAGGAAAATAATGTTTTATGTAAAAATAAGTTAGGAATTTTTTTATCGTGGGTTCAAGTTTTCCTATTGACAAATGACAACTACACAAAACTAAACTTGATTTTTTACTTTGATGAAATATACAAGTAGTTGTTTTCAGATTTGGTATTTAATATTTAAAAAAATAATAATAAACAACCCTCGTTAGAAATCTTTTGATATTATTCTTTAACTTTTTAAATCTTTTCTACTTAAATTCAGTTTAATATATGAGATAAGTGGTATATGATATTAAATAATGAGAAAATTACGTGGTTAAGCAAACTTATACTACTTAATTACTCGTCATAGCTATAGTTTGTTATAATTACCACTCGCGACTAACATTATACAGTAATTACGTGGGCTGACTTCTAGTTTGTGTAATTAGTCATGTTTGTATATGTATAATTCGCCAAAATATACAAATACATATGTATAATATACAATTATCTAACCGATATACATATACAATTCACCTCTCTCCCACTCTCCGCCCTCTCTCGCTTGCCTCTCTCCTCCGTCTCCCAATCTCGCTTGCCTCTCTCCTCCCTCTCCTAATCTCGCTTGCCATATATATAAATGCATATGTATAATCTATAATTATCTAACCGATATACATATACAATTCACCTCTCTTCCACTCTCTCCTCCCTCTCCCAATCTCTGCCCTCTCTCGCTCACCTCTCTCATCCCTCTCCCAATCTTGCTCGCCTCTCTCCTCCCTCTCCCAATCTCGCTCACCTCTCTTCTCCCTCTCCCATTCTCGCTTGTCATATATACAAATACATATGTATAATATACAATTATCTAATCAATATACATATACAATTCACCTCCCTCCCACTCTTTGCCCTCTCTCGCTCGCCTCTCTCCTCTCTCTTCCAGTCTCACTCGCCTCTCTCCTCCCTATAACATGTAGCTACTAATTGTAATTATCAAACTATAGCTATGAAGAGTAATTAGACTATTTTTTAGTGGCTATATGTGAAAGTTCCTCTATTATTTACAAACTTAGCCCATTAGTCACAAAATAAATTAATTATCTAAAAATTAGCCGTCAATTAATTAACTATAATTAAATGAATAGTTCAAAAAATTTTAAACAACTTCGTTGAATGATCAAAATTGACTTAGGACAATGTAACGACATGATTTCGTCGTTAGGGAAAAGTCAATGGGGAAAGAATTGGGCTAGAAAACTTTTTTTGTAGTAACTTGAAATTTTCTGGCCTAGTCCAGATTTGGACGAAATCGGAGTCAATGGGTCTAGGGAAATATGGTAACAAATGAGAGATATATTAATGAATTTGATTACATGAGTGGATAGTTAAGACGTTAAGGATCACGTACGACTTTACGAAATTGAATTTGGGTAAGCAGAACTCCCGAAACTGATCTTAGCATGAACGGGTATTTTTTGAGTGTCATGAGATGATTGTGTGTAGTAAAATGGGTCTTTGAAATTCTTGATTTAGCATTCTGTTCCGTGCAAGCCGCTACAGCGGGGATTTCTGCCGCTCTGGTGGGGACGCTGCAGCGGGGTGAGGGCCACTGTGGAGGGTTCGACGCGACTTAAGGTAGTAAATAAACCCCTAAACGACCTCATTCTGCACTTTTCGATTTTAAGAACTAAGGAACGAATCCCAGGCGACTCCTAACAATTTTTCACCATTGTTAAGGCTAAAGGTAAGGATTTTACTCCCCTGATCAATTTTTCAATCCGTAGAAGCTATTTTCTTGGGTTATTATCGATGGGAGATGGTTTTGATCTAGAATTCATGGTGGAAACAACCCTAATTGAGATCATGGGTTGATCTAGGGTTCATAGAATTGTTAGTAATTCGGGTAATTAGTGATTGTTTATTAATTCATGTATTATATTGATTGTTTATAGCCCAAGAACAAGCAATGAATCCGGAAAGGGAAATATCAAGTTTTTAGGGATTCAAGCTTGGATTCGAGGTAGGTGATGGTTGTGATTTCATGTTGGTGTGATATATGTTTGTAATTGCTTCATTATAATGCATGTATGTATGCGAATGTTGCATTATTGATCACCCTAATCGTAAATGAGGATAATTTAATAATTTTATGCCATGAATCACCTCTTGTTGTATGATTATTAGAATATACATTGTGATTGTGATATGTTGAATGAGCGGGTGTCACGATTCGACACACTAACTGGGATCGATTGCCATGTTCTGGCATAAATATGGGATCAGTTGTCACGTTTTGGCATAAATATTGGATCGGGTACCATGTTCCGGTATGCTAACAGTTTGGGTGTGGATCTATGAGAGAACCATTGAATTGGGTTTCGTGAGAGGACCATTGAATTGTGTTTGTGTATCTACTTGTGATGATTACGTTCATATCTAATGATGATGGATATTGGAAGACTGTGTGTTGCTCTAAATTGATAACCAATGTGTATTATTGAGAATATGGGATGCTACATTGATCCTGAAAAGATGACTAATATTGTATATGTTCGGTATATGCCTATTTTATAATGTTGTGGTTACTTGCATGTGTTTCACTTATTGGAATAGCCGCGTGATCCTACCAGTACACGGTGGTTGTGTATTGATACTGCACTTGCTCTTTCTTTGTTGAGGACATGGCATCTTCAGGTGGCTATTGATAGACTTCAGCTAGGTGACTAATGAGCGTGACCAGATTCAAGGGTGAGCCAGTTCTTTTAGGCTGCCATGGGTCTTTCTTGTTTAAGTCCACTCTTTTCGGACTTAAACTATTTCTTAAAGATGTTGTTTAGTTTCAGGGTTGTACCCCTTGTTCTTAGACTTGTCGTTAGTAGAGATTTGGTACATTGACTATCAGGTTTTAGGGGTTGAATTTCCGCATTAGTTTTGTTAGTTAATTGTTTAAACCTTTGGAGTTTATGGGGACTCAATTTTTATTGTCATTTAAACTGCTTCTGTATCTTTAAATGTCTTAGTTTTCATAAAATTTGTTAGTTTGGGTTATAGTAAAGGTTCTCCCACCGGAGGGTTAGCGTGGGTGCCAATCACGACGATATGGGTCTAGACAAAGTTGGTATCAGAGCCCTAGGTTCGTTGATCTTATTGTACCAAAATGAGTCTAGTAAAGTCTTACGGAAGGGTTCGAAGACGTCCATACTTTTCTTCGAGAGGCTATAGGACTTTAGGAAAAACTCACTTTTTTCTGCTCATTCGTACTATGACTTGAATTCAATTGGTATCTAGGTGATAGAAATTGGTATATTTCCTCCTTCACTCTATGGTCCGAACTAGAGCAACAACAACGGTAACACTACTACTAGCAAGAGAGGATGTGTATAGACTACCGACAATTGAATAAGGTCACCATTCAGAACAAGTATCTATTCTGTGGATAGATGACCTTTTTGATCAATTGCAAGGTGCATCGGGTTTCTCTAAAGATTGATTAAGGTCTGGTTACCATCAGTTAAAGTTTGAGGCGGTTAAGAATTGAGTTCGACCAAGTTCTATGATTGAAATTAGCAGTTTTGTGGGGCTTGCTAGCTACTATTGTCGCTTGTGGTATGAGTTGAGTCCAATTGATATCTCCCGATTCCAATTGGTATCTCAACGAAGTGAACTAGACGTCGTGGTCACGACTGAGAGGCCACAAGCAAAGTAAATTGGAAACTGAGAAGGTTCCAATTGGTATCTGGCCCTAGGGGTGGTGTGAATGCATGAATGATCAGGAATGGTTATCCATGGAGCGAAATAATTAATTAAGAATTTGGACTTATCTGCGAATTGTATCTTGGAAACTTTGAATGCGTGCTTCTGGTTGTCTGAATTAACTGCGAATGTGAAGTTGTAATTGCTTGAATGTGATGAGGTGATTATGTGCACAATAAATGTGTGTTTGAACTTTGATAGGTACAATATATTGGCATGGTCATTGAAATTATGCAAGTTGTAAATACTTGAGTATCGTGAAACTCGTTGTGAAAGGAAGATCTTAACTCAAGATTGTGTGAGTGTCTGGGTGTATCTTGGGGATGTGTGGGTTGTGGTGCTGAATTAACAAGAATGAATTGGTTCGTGTATCGTGGGATTGACTGGGGGTAGACAATGATTAACCTAGTTATGAGGATTATTCTAAATTGCTAAGTAAAGCTGGGAACCTTTGTGGAATTTAGAAAAGAAAAGAACCCCAGAAAAATTATTGGCAGGGATTCTGTTTCCGTTTTGGCCGCTGGGGCGGGAGTTTTCCTGCCAAGGCGAGGCCGCCAGTACGGGATTCCTCCCGCCAGAGCGGGATAAGGCGAGAAAGAATCTCAGCCCTATCTCCCATGTTTTCCTAATCATAATTATGGACCCCGAATCCTACCCGAACTAACCCTCACGATCTAATTCAGTGTTCAACAATCGAATATAAGTTATAAGGTGTGCTAAAATTATGGAGAACCTGGGCATATGAGGAGAAAATCAGCGAGGCCATGGAGGCCGGGGAAATGGTAATACAGGTAGAAGAGTAGTGCAGCCAGGCAATGAGGTTGTCCGTCAAGAGGACATGGCTCAGTTTTATATTTTTTCGGGTAAGACCGAGTTTGAGGGTGTGATGCAGTGGCCACAAGAGCTACTCTTGTCTGTTCCCGGATAACTATTATTTTATTTTATTCGGGCTCTACTTATTCGTATGTGTCAATTCAATTGTCTTGGGATTTGATGTGGTTTGTGATATATTTGATGCCCTCATCCATGTTTCTACCCCAGTTGAAGAGTCAGTTATAGTCACCCATATATATCGTGTTNGGTGTGATGCAGTGGCCACAAGAGCTACTCTTGTCTGTTCCCGGATAACTATTATTTTATTTTATTCGGGCTCTACTTATTCGTATGTGTCAATTCAATTGTCTTGGGATTTGATGTGGTTTGTGATATATTTGATGCCCTCATCCATGTTTCTACCCCAGTTGAAGAGTCAGTTATAGTCACCCATATATATCGTGTTGTCCTGTTGTATTATGGATTTTCAGAGTTGGGTTGATTTGGTTATGTTGGATATGACTGACTTGATATAATCTTAGGCATGACTTGGTTGTCCCCATATTATATCGGGCTTAATTGTAATACTAAGTCGGTAACTCTAGAGATCTCGGGTAGGGAAAGGTTAGAGTGGAAAAGGGGTACAAGCCTAAGTCAGTTAAGGTCATATCTTTCATGCGGGGTAGGAAACCGGTGGGGCAGGGTTGTTTGGCTTATTTGGCTCATATTCGGGATGTTGAGGTCGAGTCTCCCTCTAGTGAATCTATTCTTGTGGTGTCTGAATTTTAAGGAAGTGTTTCCTACGAATTTGCCTGGAATGCCTCCATATAGAGATATAGATTTCTGCATTGACTTTGAAACTGACACTTGTCTCATTTCTATCCCTCTGTATCGTATGGCTCTAGCGGAATTAAGAGTGCTTAAGGCTCAAATCCAAGAGCTTCTTGATAAAGGGTTCATCCGTCCTAGTGTTTCCAAGTGGGGTGCTCCTATCTTATTTGATAAGAAGAATGAGGGAAGTATGTGGACTAATGATTTTATCTTAATCCATAAGGGAGTGGATTAATACCGGAATGACAAGCTTATGAATAAAGAAAGTCCCATCAAGTATAAAAATTGGGTTAGTCCTTTGAATTAGATTAGTGTACCGGAGTTCGATGTGTCGTGTTGATGAAAGGTTGGCGTCGTAGTAATAGTCAAGGCTGACTGAGCGTAATGGTAATAAGAGTTCATGATGGATTGTAGTGAAATTCAACAATATATTAAGATTGTTGGTTAAGCGAATTTTGTATAGTAATTATGACTTGCGAGTATCCAAGGTCGTGGTTTTCTACTATTTAGTGAGGAACGTGGTTGTATGGAAAGTTTTAAGAGATGGTGGGACATCACTTGAATCAAATTTAAAAGAGCTAGAGTCATAATGAAGAAAAATAGTGGGATGTTGTACAACCTTTAGAGAGAGGCGAGAGCAAAAATATTTTATTTAATTGCAAAGTCTGAAGAGATATCTTCAGAGGGGTAGATAATTGGGTTCAGAGATGCGTGATTTATTTCGTGATGATGTGTCTATGGTAATAGTGTCACAAGTCCGTCAGATTGGTTATAAACTATTGAAAAAGACTTGAGAAAGGAGTGTACATACATTAGCTCGAGTGTGATGATAAGTGCTTTGCTTTTGTTTTGAGTACGATTGAATTTTAGCGTAAGATATTGTAAGATCGATGGAGATGCGAGCAACGATAAGCGAAGATCCATGAATTCATAAAAATCTTCAAGATATAAGCTAATGTTGAGAGATAAGGAGATTCTGTTGTACGGTTGAATTTACAATTCATGTTTTTCATTGTAAGTCTACATTTGTGATGATGTATTTGTCAAGGTATGAATTGGCAAGGTGAGTAATGATCAATTGTATCTGGTATTGAACATTTGAAAGGGTTGAGTCGTAAAGTTCATTGATGTTAATTGTTAAATACCTAAGAAAGGTTTTCATTTAAAAGTGTTGGTTTGTAATAATGTAAATGGTCGGAGTGCTTATGATGATTGTTAGTATTGTGAGTATGATTCACTAGCTATGCTCTCGTGTGTTTTCACTTTTGTGGGTAGATCCCTAGTGGTGGATCAGGGGTACCAAATCCTATGATGCTTTCTTGGGTGAGTGGGAAGATTTGGTTATTTTGAATGACATAATTGGTGTTGTCTTGGAGTTGTTAAGGTATTTTAGTGGTTCTACATGTACCACCTTGCTTATGAGAATTTATAGAAGAGCTACCCTGCGTATTTATGGTTGTCCAACAATCTAGTATTTCATCTTATCGTCGAGGTCATGTATCGATTATGTGTGGTTGAATGTGGGGATCATTGAATTCAATTCTACTGTTCTTAAGAGGTAATCTGTAATTACAAAATCTAGCATTTCGATAGTGTTGCTAAAGGGTTTGTATGCTTGGACATATCCATCAAAGAGTATCTGATGTCTATGGATTGAAATTTTTGTAACTTAAGCTCATGGGAATCTATGTTGTGGGATGGTGATGTTGTTAAGAACTATGATTGTTTGAGTATCATGAGCATGTGTTGGTTGGTTTAGGTTCACCTCTAATTGTGGCGAGTTTTGATCTTGGAATTTTATCATACTTAAGTGCGAAAGGATTCGTTCGGATGATTGGGTCAAGGTCTTTGATAACATATTGTAGACGTGTGTATGATCAACTTTGGTAGTTATTGGGAATCGTTTTTGTTGTTAGTTAAGTTTACATACAATAATATTTATCACTCGAGTATTGAGATGACTTCATTGAGGCATTGTAAGGGAGGATGTGTAGTTATTCAATTGGTTGGTTTGGGGGTTGGAGATGTGAAACCCTTAGAGGGTAATGAGATTCGGTAAAAAAGGCATGCGAGACAAGTATCCCCAGTAATTCGATAATTCAAATACTACTCTACCCTTACTTTAGCCAGTCTTTCCTAGTTGATCACTCGGGGACGAGTGATAGGTAAATTGGTATCTATTGTAACGACCTGAATCCGTCGTTAGGGAAAAGTCAATGGGAAAAGAATTAGGCTAGAAAACTTTTTCGTAGTAACTTGAAATTTCCTAGCCTAGTCCAGATTTGGACGAAATTGGAGTCAATGAGGTCTAAGGAAATCTGGTAACAAATGAGAGATCTATTAATGAATTTGATTACATTAGTGGATAGTTAAGACGCTAAGGATCCCGTACGACTTTACGAAAATGAATTTGGGTGAGTAGAACTCCCAAAAATGATCTTAGGGTGAACGGGTATTTTCTGAGTGTCATGGGATGATGGTGTGTTGTGAAATGGGGCTTTGGAATTCTTGATTTAGCATTATGTTCCATGCAAGCTGCTACGATAGGGATTTCTGCCGCTTTGGCGGGGACACTGCAGCGGGATGAGGGCCGCTATGGAGGGTTCGACCCGACTTAAGGTCGTAAATAAACCCCTAAACAACCTCATTCTGCATTTTTCGATTTTAAGAGCTAAGGAACGAACCCCACGCCACTCCTAACAGTTTTCCACCATTCTTGAGGCTAAAGGTAAGGATTTTACTCTCCTAATCCATTTTTCGATCCGTAGAAGCTATTTTCTTAGGTTATTATCGATGGGGGAGGATTTTGATCTAGAATTCATGGTGGAAACAACCCTAATTAAGATCATGGGTTGATCTAGGGTTCATAGAATTGTTAGTAATTCGGGTAATTAGTGATTGTTTATTAATTCATGTATTATATTGATTGTTTATAGACCAAGAACAAGCGGAACGAATCCGAAAAGGGAAGGATCTGAGGGATTCAAGCTTAGATTCGAGGTAGGTGATGGTTGTGATTTCATGTTGGTGTGATATATGTTTGTAATTGTTTCATTATAATGCATGTATATATGTGAATATTGCATTATTGATCACCCTAATCGTAAATGAAGATAATTTAATAATTGTATGTCATGAATCACCTCTTGTTGTATGATTGCGAGAATATACATTGTGATTTTGATTGTGGTTTGTTGAATGGGCGGGTGTCACGATCCGACACACTAATTAGAATCGGTTGCCACGTTCCGGCATAATTTTGAGATCGGTTGCCACGTTCCGACATAAACATTGGATCGGTTACCACGTTTCGGTATGCTAACAGTTTGGGTGTGGGTTCCGTGAGAGGACCATTGAATTGTGTTTGTGTATCTACTTGTGATGATTATGTTCATATCTAATGATAATTTTTTTTTGATTTGCACCGGGTGTCCGAGTCTCTTTGAGCCCCGACTAATCCCGGGGGTGCACAGGCCCTCGGCAAGGAGTTTCCCGCAAGTGCACCACGGTTAATTCAGGTTTTACCCAGTCCGATGGCCCTCAGAAATTGTTTGCACCTAGTGGGTTTCGAACTTGAGACCTTGAAAGGGAGCAAACCCCAAGGCTCAAGTCAATTGCCAGCAGGCCAACCCCTGAGGGTTCATATCTAATGATAATAGATATTAAAAGACTGCATGTTGCTCTAAATTGATAACCAATGTGCATTATTGAGAATGTGGGATGCTACATTGATCCTAAAAAGATGACTAATATTGTATATGTTCGGTATATGTCTGCTTTATAATATTGTGGTTACTTACATGTGTTTCACTTATTGGGATAGTCGGCGTGATCCTACCAGTACACGGTGGTTGTGTACTGATATTGCACTTACTTTTTCTTTGTTGAGTACAGGGCATCTTCATGTGGCTATTGATAGACTTCAGCTAGGTGACTTATGAGCGTGACCGGATTCAAGGGTGAGCCAGTTCTTTCAGGCAGCCATGGTTCTTTCTTGTTCAAGTCCACTCTTTTCAGACTCAAACTATTTCTTAAAGCTGTTGTTTAGTTTTGGGGTTGTACCCTTTATTCTTAGACTTGTCGTTAGTAGAGTTTTGGTACATTGACTTTCAGGTTCTGGGGATTGAATTTTCGCATTAGTTTTGTTACTTAATTGTTTAAATCTTTGGAGTTTATGGGGACTCCATTTTTATCGTCATTTAAACCTGCTTCCGTATCTTTAAATGTCTTAGTTTTTATAAAATTTGTTAGTTTGGGTTGTAGTAACGGTTCTCCCACCGGAGGGTTAGCGTGCGTACCAATCACGACGGTCTGGGTCGTGATAGACAATTGTCGGAAAGGGTAAAATAATAATTTTATAAAAACTTATAAAAATGACCTTCCAGATCATTACAGCTCACTAAAAATCTCTCATAATCTATATTTTCTCCACTAAACAATCAACAAAGAATTTATTGGAAACATTTTTCTTCTGATTAAAAAAAATCCAACTTCAATAGATGAAATGGAATCTGAGGCGTAGGAATATAACATTGTTTTCTATTTCAAAACATACCAATACATTAATCGAGCCAACAAGCTGATTAGAATCAGACTTTCTTTTTTGGACTATAGGAATGTATGAGTCATCGGGATATTCTAACTGAACTAAAGAAACAAAGGATAGCAGGAAATATGAAGAAAGAGGAGAATCATTAATCGAGAAGTGACCTACGTGAAAATCAGAGATGAGCATCCGGTTGCTATTTTCTTTCTTATTAGCAGATACTCTGAGATGGATTTTGATAAACTCAGAATCAGAGATCAATTGAAACCATAACTTCGACACAGCCTTGCAACGCAAAAGACTTTCCGCCAGAAGTTTTGACATGATTTCAATGGTGAGATAAGTTGTTAAAGAATCAAAGATGGATTTTTGCACTGAATCAGAACTATTTCTGGACTTGCTCATATCTAGGTTTTGACAAGATTCTTCAGATTCCATTTCAGTTGTATTTTTTTAGTTAGAAGAAAATTTCTTCAATGGATTGTATAGCGAAAAAGGTAGAATTGTCAGGAGCAAACCCACAAATGGTTCTAAATCAAATTCAATGCAAGAATCCGTCTTTCATTCTCTAACAAAACACCTCATCATTGAAATTCTTTCAAGACTTTCGGTGAAATGCCTCTTGCAATGAAAACTTGTGTCCAGGGAGGCTCAATAGAATGGGAGGCCTAAAGCCAAAATTTAGCAAAAAGAGTTACATTTATTTAACTTTTAGATATATTTTACTCTCATAAATTCTAAAAAAATATTGCAATTGATTATAATTTAATAATTAATTTTTATTTTTCAATTATTAGTATAACATTTTTTGTATTTTTTGTAAGACAAGAATAAACATATTATAAATTGTTGTACGCTACATAACAATATGGATGTATAAATCTCTCTTATTGATTATAATTTTAAAAACTTTTTCAATAGAATCAAATATTACTTAACGATCAAAATATTCTAAAAGTGTTTTAAAATAAAATTAAAATTTTACTTCATTGAATATGCCAATAAGAGTACTATTGTTTTACTTATATAATATTTCATAATACTTTTAATTACAAAAATCAATATAATATTTCATGATATGTCGTTTAAACCAGTTTCTTATTTTGTTTCTTCCAAGTGTTAATACGGTGGTTAACCCTGGTTGTTTCTTTAAGGTATGTATCTCCTTCATACGTTGAGATTTTAGGTCCTCGTTGGATGTAATATGTTTGAACTCGTGATAAACACTTTACTCACACATCGCGTTCTTACCACTAGAACAGAGCATGTAATCACTATAATGATCAATATATTTGTTTTGCAACCTATATAATGGAAAGGTACAAAAATTATTTTTGGTAAAAACCATTTAACCCTTAAGGTAGGGCTTTTCAATGTGAACCAAATTATCACACCTCAAAACGAGTGTCATATATCAAGTGAAAGTTTTTAAAAAAGTATGTAGATCAATTACTACTAAAGTTTGGGATGGAATGGTAACTGATAAATATCAATCCATTATTAATAAAGGGTCGTTTGGTAGATTGTATTGGGAGAAATAATGCATGCATTAACTCTATGTATTAATAGTATCTTGTTTGGTACATTTTTTCAATCTATATATAATTAATACTTGCATTAATATACATTTTATTGTATATTAAGGTGTGTATTACTAATACCATGATTTTTTGGGTATTAGTAATACAAGAGATTTAATGCATGCATTAGCATGATTAAAGACTCAATTATATACCCCTCAAAACTCTATTTACATCTTTTCCATCATAATTGTGGAGAATATTTTTATAAATTAATATTTTTATGCAATGCATGCAATTTAATTTACCAAACCAAACAATACATAATTAATGCAAGTATCACTAATGCACTCAATTTAACATTATTTTTATACACCAAACAACTCCTTACTCCTTAGACATTTCGAATTTGAACTCCAAAACAAATATCAAATGTAAAATAAAAAAAATAAGCTCAGCTTCAAAGTCAATTGATTTTAAATGAAAAAAAATTAATTTTAAACAAAAAAGATGTACCAAAATTCTCTTAAATTGTGTGGTCTTACACATGGAAAGTTAGAATAAAAGAATTATAAAAACAATATTTTTTTTAAAGAGTTAAGTGTCAAAACACACCTAAATATTTATTTTTTAAAAAAAATTAAAATAATTCACACCTAAACTATCTCTCATAAGTTTGAGAAACACACCCCAAATAATACGTGTTGATATGTGTATTACACTCTCTTTTTAAAATAAAAAAAATTACCAGATGAAAAATAATTTCATGGTGGCAAAAAGTGACAACCATAACTAATGCATGTAACAATCTCGGCTGAAAATATAAATATAAAGAAACCGTATCACCAAAAACAGAAGCCATGCATGTTGATGAAAATTAAAGGCCGTGTCAATATTTAGGTGTGTTTCCCAAAAAAAAGAGTTAGGAATTTTTTAATCAGTCGTGGGTTCAAATTATTGACAAGTGACAACTACTCAATTAGAGTAGCAAAACATCACATTATTACTTTGTCCCTAATTATTTGTCTACTTTTTCTTTTATAGTTATCCTTAATTACTTGTCTATTTTGACAAATTAAGAAAGGATATTTTTCTTTTACCTATTATATTCTCAATTAAATGATTAATTACTTTGAAAAATGTAAAATTTTTCATCCACTTCATAATTAATAGGGTAAAATGATAAACTCACTATGTCATCAATTGTTTTCTTAATAAGTGTGTCAATTCAAAAGTGAACAGGTAATTAGAGACAGAGGGAGTATAAAATAGCAAGGTTGAATGATTTGACAGTTTTGAGTTGTAGTGTAGTGTTATTGTGGTCAGCATCTCTTTTATAATAAATTTTATGTGATATAAGGGGGTTTGGATTGATGAGAAAATAAACTTTTAGATCACGATCTTTTTAATTATATTTACAATGTATAATATTTTCCTTGTCCTGACGATTCTTAAATACTACTTCAAAAGTTTTAGCAGATATAATTAATTTTTAAATTTTTATTGCTTTAAAAAAATATAATTAATTCGCATTGCTTAGAAACTTCAAAAGTAGATATAAACGCCACATTATTTATGCTAAAAACTTCGAAAGTAGACAAAGTGATCCCACATTATTTGTGTTAAAATTTTCAAAAACAGACAAAGAAATAATACTTTAATTAGTCTTGAAAAACCGTTATGTAATTTGATTTTGTAATTTTTTAAGTCAAAACAATCTCATGATAGTATTAATGCAACCACCTCTTTTTATAACGAAGCATCATATTATATAAACAAGTAAGTAGGAGTAATTGTTTAACATAAAAAAAAATACTTTTGAGTTATTTTTTAAAAACACTAGAACCCTACCCCCACTCCCAAAATCCTAAATTATCCCCTTTTGGAAGGGAGGTACATCCCCCTCTTTTATATGTTTTTTGTTTTACAAAAGCGAATTCAAAATTAAGATTCTAAGAGAAGATTTTCTAGCTGAATTGGTTCATGAAGATGTGGAGGGTATAAAAGTGACAACTCAATAATAATTGATTAAAAACTTTATCATTTCTAGTAGTAATTTCAATTTTCAGGAAAGAAAAAACTTTATCAATTCCAGTAGTTTCAATTTCAAAAAATTAAAACTTTATCAATTCCAATAGTTTCATGTCTGATGTATGCCTCATTTGGTTATGTGGTTTAATAATGTTGATATTATTTATTAAAATATGTATTACATTATTACGCAACAATGTGCAGAGATAGTAATATATTAAATGCTAATATTCAATACAATTAATTTTGAAAGTTCTATTTTTTCTTATAACTTGCAAATCTAAAATTTCCATTTTACATTAACTAATTCAAACTTCAAAATTTAAGAAAGATTTGCATCTGAAACTAAATGATTATGCCTAAGCAAGTGCTTATGATAAAAATTGACATCCTCACTATAGTCCGATGTGATTTTATGCTTATGTGTTTCATCACATTGTAGACATTGAATAATATTGTCATTTAATTTCTTAAAATATTGTCGCATGAGACTTGTTTTTGCTCGTCTTCAAGTGGTAGGGAGTTTATCCATGTAAATATTGAAAATTCAATTTAATAAAATAAAAAAATTGTAAAGTTAACAATTTATAGCAATTTAAGAGAGAAGTGAAGAAGGGGAAGCTAATTCTATATTTTTAAAATGAAATTGGGTGATTAAGAATGCGGTGAGGGTTAGTTTTTATTTTTATTTTAAAAGGAAAATAACGGCAAAAATTTAAAATATGATCGATTGAGCCTTTTGGAATGTTATCCCAACGGCCAAACAAATTGAAAATCGAATTCTTAAAAAAAATTGGCAGTTGAATCAATTTGTCTAATCAGTTACTCCCTTCGTTTCAAAAAGACTGACCTCCTTTCCTTTTTAGTTTGTTTAAAAAAGAATGATCTCTTTCTTTTTTGGTAACATTTTAATTTCAGCTTTCCACGTGGCATGTTTAAGGCCACAAGATTAAAGGGCAATTTTGTATATTTGACATAACTTTAATTTAGGACCACAAGATTCAAAGTCTTCTTTATTTTCTTAAACTCCGTGCCAAGTCAAACTAGATCATTTTTTGTGAAACAGAGAGAATATAAGCTATAAAGTTATAACTTGATGTGACTCTATCAGATTGGATTGGTGCAGACTATTGATAGTCTAACTGTTGAGAATATGTCTCAAGATATTGCAGAAATAAAATCAGTTAGCTAGTTTTAGGATTTTTAAATTATTTTATTAGAGTCCTATGTGACTTAAATTTAGGAGTTAGTTTTTTTATTTGTTATTTAAATTTAACTGATAAGTTAGTAGAATATTTTTTCTAGTTTTTAGTTAGAAATTATATCTATAAGTGTATATCTCTGAATTATTAATAAAATAATTCCCTTTGATAATACTGTAGTATTTTTTCTTTCAAAGTCTTTCTCTGTTATTTTCTTTATTTCTTTATTAAAAAACCAACAATTGGTATCAGAGTCTTCTGCTTGAGGGACCTATGAGTAGAAAAATGGATTCTGAAAATAGTTTTTCACGAATGGCTCCTCCTAATTTTGATGGTGAGAATTATCAACTATGGGCTGTGAGAATGGAAATTTACTTGGAGGCTCTTGATCTTTGGGAAGCCGTGGAAGAGCATTATGAAATTAATCCACTGCCAAATAATTTCACCGTCACCCAGATCAAGAGTCACAAGGAAAAGAAAACCATTAAGTCGAAGGCAAAAGCAACTTTGTTTGCTACTGTTTTCACGAAATCATGACTCTCACATCACCAAAAGATATTTGGAATTATCTGAAGAAAGAATATGCTGAAGATGAAAAAATACGAGGAATGAAGGTATTAAATTTAATGAGGAAATTTGAATTGCAGAGAATGAAAGAGTCAGAAATAGTCAAGCAATACTCTGACAGATTGCTTGGTATTGTGAACAAGGTAAGATTACTAGGCACTTAATTTAAAGATACAAGAATTGTTGAAAAAAATTCTTATTACAGTGCCCGAAAGATATGAAGCATGTATAACTACCTTGAAAAACACACAAGATCTGTTCAAAATTACCTTGACAGAATTGTTAAATTCTTTGCAGGCTCAGGAATAAAGGAGACTTTTGAGGCAAGATGACATGGTTAAAGGAGCATTAGTAGCCAGCCACAAAACTCAAAAGGGTAAATTTTTGAAAAATTACCCACCTTGTCAGCATTATGGAAAAAATGGACATTCTCCATATAAATGTTGGAAAAGACCAGATGCACAGTGCAAGAACTGCAAACAACTTGGTCATGAAGCTGTGATTTGCAAAAGCAAATTTCAAAAAATCTGATTTTTGGATGATTGATAGTGGTTGTACAAACCACATGACATATGAAAGAAATCTTTTTAAAACGTTCATTCTTATGGAAAATAAGAAAGTCAAAATTGGAAATGGTGATTGTATTCCTGCAAAAGGAAAATGGTCTGTTTCAATTAAAACAAATTCAGGTACAAAAATAATTTCAGAGGTTCTTTATGTGCCTGATATTGATAAAAGTTTGTTTAGTGTTGGTCAGTTAATAGAAAAAGGATTTAAATTATTATTTGGAAACAAATATTGTCGAATNTTTCAGAGGTTCTTTATGTGCCTGATATTGATAAAAGTTTGTTTAGTGTTGGTCAGTTAATAGAAAAAGGATTTAAATTATTATTTGGAAACAATATTGTCGAATTTTTGATTCTACTAAGCAAGAGATTTTACAAGTTGAAATGAGAGGTAAGAGCTTCTCATTTAATCCAATAGAAGATGCACACAAGCCTGCAAGACAAAGGATGAATTAACAAATTTGTTCACAAGGTCAATTTCAGATGAGACTACAATCTACAATTCCTGATCCAAGAAGGAGTGTTGAGAATATGTCTCAGGATATTGCAGAAATAAAATATGTTAGCTACTTTTAGGATTTTTAAATTATTTTATTAGAGTCCTATGTGACTTAAATTTTAGGAGTTAGTTCTTTTATTTGTTATTTAAATTTAACTGATAAGTTAGTAGCATATTTTTCTATTTTTTAGTTAGGAATTATATCTATAAATGTATGTCTCTGAATTATTAATAAAATAATTTCCTTTGATAATACTGCAGTATTTTTTCTCTCAAAGTCTTTCTCTGTTATTTTCTTTATTAAAAACCAACACTGACTCAATCCATGTGGATCCCTAGTAAGCTATGCTCTATTTGTATCACGTGCATTCATCTTAGTGGACTTGACATAGGCGTCGAATCCGTCTAGAAAGCCTATAAAATACGACATAGACGTCGAGTCCGTCTAGAAAGCCATTAAAATACGTTAGTTAAATGAAAAACTAATACTCCAATTATTTTACTAAATATATTTGTTTGCCGTAAAACCTCAAATTGTATGATTCGAGCCTTTTTTGCTATAAATGGCCAAAATAAAGCAATTTTTTCAAAAAGTTCAAGCACTTTTATAAAATCTTCACGAATTATGCACATTTTATTTTCACCTTGATGAGATACTTAAGCCGCTTTCCTTGAATTTGATGATCCTTATTAAATAAAAAATTTGTCCTTGTTCAAAAATCTCATTTTTTTTAATTCTTTATTAAAAAATTCTCTCCCACCCCAACCAACCACCACAATTTTATTATTTTTTTAAATTTTATTTAAAATAAAAATAAAAACTAAAAAAGATGGGCGAAAACAAATATGATTGCTTATTTTATTTTCTAAAAGTAAAAAAAGAAACTTCACAAAACTGTGCACACTTGATTATTATTATTATTCTTTACCTTGATGAAATATTTAAGTAGCTATTTTAAATTTGGTATTTATTATTCAAAAAAAGTTTTATTTCAGAAGCTAAATTAAGATCATCATTTTTGTGAATTAGATAGACCCAACATTTTTTTGTGTTAAAAGATTTCAAAACCAAATAAAGAGACCCCATGTTTGCAATGTTAAAAGTCTGAAAGCAAAAAAAACAAAAAAACACACATTATTTTTGTTAAAAAATCCAAAAGCAAGCAAGCAACCACGTTATTTGTGTTAAAAACTTTAGAAGCAAAGAAAGACCTAACATTATTTGTGTTAAAAACTCCAGAACCAGACTAAGAGACCCTATCCATGTAACTAGTGTTAGAAATTTCGAAAGCAGATAAAAAGAACCCACATTATTTGTGTTAAAATTTTTGAAAGCAAGTAAGAGCAACATTATTTGTATTAAACACTTCGGAAGCAGAAAGAAACCCCACATTATTTGAGCTAAAAACTCTGAAAGTAGACAAAGAGACCCCACATTATTTGTGTTAAAATTTTCAAAAGCACACAAATAAGCATTACTTTTACTAGTCTTAAAAAGTTGTTATGTAATTTAGTATTGTAATTCTTCAATACAGAACAATCTCGTGCTAGTATTAATGCGATCACCTATGTTTGTAATGATGCATAGTATTATATAAAGTATGAAATAGGAGTAGTTGTTTAGCCAAATAAAACTTTGAGTTATTTTTTTAAAACACTAGACCCCCCCCCCCCCCCCCCCCCCCCCCCNCCACGACGCCTAAAAACACAAACTATCATTTTTTGACATTTTAGGAATTTTATTATACTATCTGTAAATTGAATCAAATCGGAACAAGAACTTTATTTATCCTCGTGGTTTAGATGAATTCAATCACTTTCACCTCAACAAACAAGTAACCATACAACAATCCACATGTCATTATTTAAAACTTATACTTTATTTCTTCATATATGTAAAAAAAATTACTCAAAAGTAATTTATTTAATAGTATTGATATTATTTATAAAAATGTGTATTACATTATTATGCATACATGTGCAATGCACGTGCTCAGAACTAGTAATATATTAAATGCCTAAATATCAAAATATTCTATACAATTAATTTTACAAGTTCTACTTTTTAAAAAAACTTACAAATCTAATTTGTTTTTTACAACAACTAAACAAGAGAAAATACAAACTTTGAGCCTAAAGCTAAATGAATGTCATCTTTTTTGAGAATCAGCTATACCCCACGTTTTTTTGTATTAAAAACTCCGAAAGTAGAAATCCCACGTTATCAGTGTTAGAAGCTTCGATAGCAGACAAAGAGAACCTATATTATTTTTGTTAATCAAAAGCAAGTAAAGAGACACGTTATTTATGTTAAAAAGTTCACAAACAGAATGAAGAGCCCTTTTTATTTGTACTAAGAAATCAAAAGCAGATAAAGAGACCTCATATTATCAGTATTAGAAACTCTAGAATCAAAGTAAGAGTACACATGCTATTTGTGTTAAAAACTTCAAAAGTAAGCAAAGAGCCACATTATTTATTTTAAAAACTCCGGAAGCTGACATAGAGATCTCACATTATATTTGTGTTACTAATTTCAAAAGTAGACAAAGAAAGAATTACTTTTGCTTGGCTTAAAAAGTCATCATGTAATTCTTTAGGCCAGAACAATCTCATGCTAATAGTAATGTGGTCACTTTAATTTGTAACGATACATAATATTATATAAATAAGTAAATAGGAGTAGATTTTTAATTAAAAAAATACTTTGATTTTTTTTTGGAAACACTAGAACCCCTCCTCCCACTTTCAAAATTCCAAACTATCCACTTTTGACAGTTCAACGATTTTTGTGTATTTTCTATAAACTGAAAAAAGAACTTTATTTTACAAAGGGTGTAAGTGTAAAATTCATCCTTATAGGTTCGAAAAAAATTCAATAATTTTGACCTCAACAAATAAGTAACAATACAACAATCCACAGTGATCTTTCATTAAAATTTGTACTTTATTTCTTCATATATGTAAAATTATTTACTCAAAAGAAATTTGTTTTATAATATTGTGTATTAAATTATTAGGTATACACGTTCAACGCACGTGCAAAAAATTAGTATTATATCAAATGCTAAAATGTCATGATATTCAATACAATTTATTCTGCAAATTCTATTTTTTGAGAACTTGCAAATTTAATGTTTCCATTTTACAACAACTAAATAGTTGAAATCTCAAACTTTAAACCAAAAGCTAATGAAAATCAATTTTTTTTCCGAACTGGATAGACCTCGCATTTTTTGTGTTAATAATTCCTAAAGCAGACGAAGAGACCCCACATTATCAATGTTAGAGACTCTAGAAGTAGAAAAACAGAACTCATATTATTTGTGTTAAAAACTCCGAAAGCAAGCAAAGAGCCACATTATTTGTGTTAAAACTTCAGATGTAGACAAAGCCCCCACATTATTTGTATTAAAAAATTCGATAGCAAACAAAGAGACTCTAAATTATTATTGTTCAAAACTCCAGAAGTAGACAAAGAAAATCCATGGTATATGTGTTAAAACTCCAAAAACGTGTAAAAAACACGTTATTTGTGTTAAAAACTTTGAAAGCAAACATAAACCTCACGTTATTTGTGCTAAAAATTCTGAAAGTAAATAAAGAGACCCCGTATTTTTTTAGGCAAATTTCATGTTTTATTCAAAAACCCAAAACAAATTACACATCCTTACACTTGCGCGGGCAAGTCCCAACGTAACCCACACTCAGCCCAACATTTAAAAAGAAAACAACTGAAAAGGACAACAAATAAAGCATGATAGGCCCACTCGATAGGCCTATAAATCTAACTAAGGCAGGGTTTCCTAATTAATGACTCCTCATTTTCCCTCACCGCCTTCTCCGATTTCCTAATTAAGAGACCCCATATTATTTTTGTTAAGAATTTCAAAAGTAGACAAAGAAAGAATTACTTTTGCTAGGCTCAAAAGGCCATCATGTAATTTAAATTGTAGTTCTTTAAGCCAAAACAATTTCGTGATAGTATTAATGTGGCCACCTCTGTTTATAACGATTTATTGTTATATTATATATATTAGTAAATAGGGGTATTTGTTTGACAAAAAAAAAATACTTTGAGTTATTTTTTAAAACACTAGAACCCTACGCATACTCCTGAAACCCCCAAACTATCCATGTTTGGCAGTTCATGGATTTTTGGGTATTCTCTATAAACTGAATCAAATTGGAACAAAAACTTTATTTTATTAAGGGTATTAGTGTAATACATTCATCCTCATAGGTTGAGATGAAATTCAATCATTTTGACCTCAACAAACAAGTAATCATACAAAAATCCACATTGATCATTCACTAAAACTTATACTTTATTTCTTCATGCATATAAAATTATTTGGTTAATATATAGTGCTTTATTTAATAATATTGATATTATTTATAAAAAAAATGTGTATTATATTATTAGCCATACAAGTGCAATGCCCGTGCAGATAAACTAAAACTATATTAAATGCTTAAATGTCAAGATATTCAATACAATTAAGTTTACAAGTTCTATTTTAAAAAAAATTTGCAAATCTTAAGTTTCCATTTTGTAGCAACTAAACAAGAGAAAATTCAAATTTTAAGAAAGATCTACATCTGAGTGGCTATGCCTATGCAAAAAAAAAAAAAAACGATATCCTAGCTATATTTCAATGTAAATTTGTTCTTATATGTTTCACCATAGTTAAAGTAGACACTGAATCATATCTTCAGTTAGTAGCTTACAATATCGTCACACTAGACTTATTTTTCCTCATCTTCGAGGAAGAGGAGGATTATCCATGTAAATGTTGAAAGTTTAACATAATAAAACTAAAAATCAATAGAGTTAATGACTGATAGCAATTAGCAATTTAAGACAGAAATGGGAAGAAATGAAGAAGCAGGAAGTTATTTGTAGATATCTAAAAGGTAATTGGATGATTAGGGATGTAGTGGGGTTAGTTTCTAATTAAAAGGGGAAAATAAAGACCTAAATTTAAAAACATTATCGATTTATCCTTTTGGAAAATTGGCCATCGACCAAAAAAAATTAAAAATCGAAATTCCAAAAAATATTGACAGTTAGTTGAATCAATTTGGGTATCAATTATAGCCTGATGTGACTGTAACACGTCAAAAATTTCCAAGCTCAGACTCGAATCATTCTATAACACCTCGCAACTCTACTCTCAAAATTTGAATCGTTCGTGTAGCACCTCAAACTTTGAGAAAGGCTAAAGAGGGTTAACAGGAAAGTCCACGAACCAAAAATGGACCATGGACCCTTCACGACTCCCTATACAGACCGTTTAGGGGACCACGAATCGTTTAGGGCAATGTAGCCAACCGTTGAAGTCTGCCAAGGAGGGGGTCACCTAGACGGGACCCTAGACGACCTGTGGTGGCTTGTACGATCCGTTTGGGGGTCATACAAGTCACCCATCAATTTTTAAGTTTTGGGTCAACTTCAAACAATCAAATCTCTCAGCACATAATGAATTAGGTGGCCCATGGCCTATCAAATTAAAGGTCGTTGAGTCTTTCCAACACCACCAAAATTTTCTCATTTTGAGTTTGGAGTAAAAAGTTATGTCTATTTTAGAGAAGCATTGTCGGGCAAGTGAAGTTTCACGGCCGTCTATACGGCCCGTGAAGGACCATGAAGCCTTAAACGTTCTGTGAAACCTCCCTTTTAAGGCACCTTGACAATTTTAAAAGTTGGGGTCATTTTGGTCTTTCTCCTATACATTTGGTACTTAAACTACGTCATTTTAACCCCTATTCTAAGCCTAAACCACGATGTTTTACACCTAATTAAGAGCTTAGAAAGTGTTAATAAATTCTTTTACGTTCATTAACACTTCAAGTTATTAGAACAATGTTCCAAGAGGAGAAAAACTAGGGTTCAAACACTCTTCGAGTTTCGTTGATTTCGCCAAAGAACCTCGTTCTTCCAGGTATGTAAGGCTAACATAGTGTTAGACTAGTTCGTCTTCATTCCCTACATCTACTTTCAAATCAGTAAAAGGGTAATCTAGGATTCTATCCTTAGATTTGAGTTTTATTGAGATTAGTTGATTTTGAGTTCTTGAGTTCCTGATTCTTTTGGAAATTCTATTCTTAATTATTAAATTCCTATATGTTATGCATTGAGATTCTTGAGTTGGTTGGCTCATGTCTATATTTCAACATGAACCCTATGAATTGAGTATTCTTGAGATGAGTAGTGTTGTTGAGTTATGAGTTCTTGAAATCTGAGTATTGAATTTTCTATATTGTTATTGAGATCCTCGAGTTGATTCGTTCATGTCTATATTTCAGCATGAATCCTATTCTTAAGTATTCATTGAATTCTTATTGAGAATATTTTAAACAAAATATTACTGTTTAAACTGAATTTTGAGGAAGTAAATAGGAGTTTAAGAAAGAGTATAAGAGAACTAAGTACTTCCCAAATGTTTTTTTACATGAAGAAAAGAGTAGACCCTTTTTTTTTAGAAAAGTTAAAAGAGTTTTTAGAAAGATTAAATACAAAGCAATTACCTCTTAAAGAGGTTTTTTTGAGTATTATCTCAACCCAGAGAAAGTATTTTACTTTAAACAAAGAGAAACATTGTTTTTTAAATGAGCAATGAGTTGCAGAGATATTCAAAGCAGATACCTCTTTTAAAAGGTTTGTTTGAGCAATTATTTCAAACTAAAGAAAGAGAAACGTTTTTATACATTTGAGCAAGAGTATATATTATTGGGAGTAGTATTGAGCAACATTATGAGGGAGAGTTCAAACATCTCAAAGCCCCCATAAATCATGTCTTGCAAACATGGGTACAAGATCATACTTTTTTAGATGAATCTTTAGTGCTTTCGACAGAGCTTAGTGGATCCACTTAGTTGAGGTGTCCTATATCCCATATAAGAAAGTTCTGGCAGCGTGAACAAAACGTTGTATCATCACATAACTCATAGTGATGGTTGTCGATTAAAGAGTCTCCCAATAGAGTTAAAGTGTATTTTTATATATCACTTATTATGTTGAGTTTCAGAGATGAGTAAGTTTTTTTGTAACGCTCAAACATTTCATTCCTTTAATTCATTACATTAGTTGAGTTTATGTAATATCTATTGCAGTCTTTTCATACAGTTATTTCGCTTCAGTTATATTACATGCTCGTACATTCAAATGTACTGATGTCATTTGACCTGTATCCTTTTATGATGCAGATACAAGTGTTCAGAATCATCAACATGTGCTTCGTTGAGATCACTTTACACTCCAGTTAGCTTTTAGTAAACCTCCTTGTATTTTGAAGGACTTCACATTTACTTTTAATTTAGTTGTTTTGAGGCGTCGTGGGTCTTGTCCCGAAACCTATCTTAAACATTAGAGACTTCATAGATAGATAAAGTTGATGAGTCTTTCAATATTTACTTTTCCTTGAGATTTATTTGCAAACTATTATACTTATGTTATTGAGTATTTTACAGACAGATGAGTTGAATATTTGCTTTGAGTTTAAATTTTCAAAAATCTATTTCAAGTCTATTACTGCTTGAGTGAGTTTTCCGCTAAGTAGTCCAAGCCAAAGGTTTGCTTGGGGATAAAAAATGGTTGTCGAGTATTGGTCACGTCCAAGATGTAGGCTCGGAGAGTGACAAAGCTAGTTTATGAGCGCATAGTTAAAGTACCCTAGGGTGGATCTGAAGTTGTGTCAGTAGGATCTTACTTATAGTTGTGAGGGTCCCACTTATATAAATGATGGACTACACACATTTAAGAAAAGTTTTTCTTCTTTCATACTCTAAATCGTGCAATAGAATTATGTCATAAGAAACTTATTCAAACTCGTGTATTTCTCAAATCCACACGACTACCCGTCATACTCAAGGTAGTTGAAAAACAAAGCCCAAATCCTTATCGATGAGTTACTCTCAGCAAAAGTCTCTAGAAAGTCATGAGACTATAAAGGGGCTTGAGAGAAACCTGAGAGTGAGCTTATGTTGAGATTTGAAATAATGCACTATTATTCATATGAATTGTGCGTACAAGCTAAAAGTGAGATGTACTCCCAGACTCTCTTCTCTAAACCTTGTTTCAATTGAGATCCTAATGCCGAAGTGTGTTTTAGAGCTTGGGCAGTATTTTCACCCGAAAAGATAGTATGAGTTATAATGTTATAAGTCATAGTAGTAAAAGTGCCCTGAGTTAGAAGAATCCATGCAAAGGTATAGTAATCTAAGAAAGGAAGATAGTGATATGAGGCAAATTATGTTGTTGCAGTCATGCACCCAGTAATAATTTACTAAGGAGTTTTACTTTATGGGTATACTAAGAAGTGATGAGTTTGTGTAAATTTAATGATAGAAGGTAGAGTAATAGTTACTAGTCATGATTCTTAGAGTATACTTTAACCAGAAGGGAGTTTATGATGATGTAACATTGTGTTAGTTAATACCAAGTATATGTGTTGAATAAAATAGCAGAGTAGTCATCAGGTGATAAATCTAAGTTAGACTTATGATTTTTAAGGGAGAGCCTCATGATATTTAGATGATTAGAACTAATTAGGCAATGATGTATAGTGAACTAATTAGGCAATGATGATTTTTAAGGGAGATCCCCATGATAGTCACGAACTACGCTAATTTGATTTTCACATTGATGAGATACTTAAGCAACTCTCTTCGAATTTGGTTATCCTTATTATAAAAACAAGTTTTTTTCCTTGTTCAAAAATCATATTTTTAAAATTCTTTATTCAAAAAAAAATTCTTCCATCCCCACCCCACCCCAACCACAAAACAAACATAGAAGAGAAGAATTCTTAATTATTTATTTAAATCAATAACAAAACCAAAAAAAAAAAAGCAAAATAAGTATGGTTGCCTCTTTTATTTTTTCAAAAAGAAAAAACTTCACGGACCATGCACACTTGATTTTTACTTTGATGAGATACTTTATTTACTCTTTTCGGATTCGGTATGTCTTATAAAAGGGTTTTATTTCAGAAGCTAAATCAAAATCATTTACGTCTGGTAAAAAACACTCTATAAATAAACTCTACCGCCACCATCATAACCTAGATTTTCCTTCGCTTTATGGTGGAAATGGCCACCACGACTGTCAACCTACCTTCATCACTGGAAGAAGGTCAACCAGAAACCTTATACATTCCTTTTCTAAAACCAAATTCATCCACTAAAAGCCTATTCCGCTCAAACTTGTGACATATTTGCATGGAAAACCAAGAATCATATTGGAACAAGGGGAGATGCATCAAATGATTACATTTATAATCTTGAGTATGATGTGATTGGAAAATTTTCATATGGATGGCCTGATAATCTAAGGATAATCCCTAAACAATGCGGATTAAAAGGGGAATACAATATTGGATTGTTGAGTAACAAACATGTACTTATAAGGGTAACACTATTGGAAGACTATTTGAACCTGTTATCGAAATCGTCCTTTTACATCATGATCGCAATTGGTCATACCTTATTAGAATATTGAAATGAGATCCGCTATTTGATCCTGAAGAAGAAACTACGTCGAAAGTTGTATGGATATATTTTATGATATTATCACCAAATTTCTTTAGAAGAGAGACTGTTTTGGAAGCAGCTATGGGTAAGTCACTTCATATCGACATGGTGACAAGGAATCAAATAAGACCAAGTTATGCAAGAGTGAAGGTAGAAGTGGATTCTTTGGGGAAATTTCACAAATCCATAAACATTGGCCTGAAGAATAGGAATGGAGAAATTCTAAAAAATGAACACGAATAAAATATGATTACGTTCCAAAATATTGCAATACGTACATGACATCAAGGAAATAATGAGGAACAATGCTATGTAGAACATCCTGAACTATACCCAAAGAAGGAGACTATTGACAAATTAGTGGAAATAAAATCTAAGAAGATAGGTAACGACAAAGAGAAATCGAATAAGACTCAACAAAACAAGACTGAGTTACGGGACAAAAGAAAGAATACAGAAGAATTTCAGTTACAAAAGAATAGGAAAGGTGAATGGAGAGGTAACTACCACAGTAAAAATAATCAAAAGATTAGATGGAACAAAATGGAAGTTATATCACACAATTAGTTTGAAGAACTAAAAATACAAGGAAGTTCAAATTGGAGCTACTAATAAACAACAAAACCCTTAATCATCAAATGAATGGGTGGAGGAAACATTTGAAAAAAAACACTCCAAGTCGAAAAACTAATGGAGAAAAGGAACCAGGATCAGGTAGTAGGGGAAAAACTAACACAAGTTCAAATTGGAGCAACAAATAAACAACAAAACCCTCAATCATTAAATGAATGGACGGAGGAAACATTTGGAAAAAACACTCCAAATCGAAAAACCAATGGAGAAAAGGTACCAGGATGGAAAAACTAACACAAGCAATAATCAAGGGAGTAGTATGCAAACACCAGATAATGTGCACAGCATACCAAATAAATTCAAGGATAAAGACTTTGAGAAGAATCTTATTGAGGTAGAAGAGGAAAGTCAAGATCATACAAAAACACCTCACGGAAGTAATCACAACAGCTCTGCAATTAGAGCAAGCAAGCATATCACAATGCCCAGAGGAGAAAACAAACAATTAGTGGAGGCATAGAATTTGTTTGAGAAAATAAAAGACCATAGTCAGCAAAGAAGGAATATAAAAGAGGATGAGGACATGTAGGATAACATACAAAACATAAGCATGGCTGGGGACTTTTCTCCTAGACACACTGATAGCTTGAAGAATAGGGCGCGAAATGAGAGATTTATAATACCTTCACAGGTCCAAATAAGGAGAAGCAAAGATAGAGCAACAAATTGTAATCAATGAATACAAAAATGATTTTTTGGAACATTAGGTTTGTTTGCGAGATGAATGGAACTTAATAAAAGACATCAATATTCATCATTTTCTTAATAGTGATACTGAGTTGTCATTTTAGCATTTGAATATAGCTAAGTGTTATTCCTCTTGCTGATAAAATATGTTGTTGCGCTATTGATCTAGTTTAAGCTATGTTTCGATCAAATCTCCCCCATGTTTTGTCATAGTTTACTGTTAATATTATGTCATTCTGAGAATATTTCTAGTTGAGAAGCATGCTCCAATACTTTCCAATTGTATTTAATCATATTATTGCTTGAGTTTTGTAAATCTCAAGTCATGTTTGGTTATTCTCCTTGAAGATCAAGTTTGTATGAATCAAATAGATCGATGATTAGTATAAAGCCCCGCCTCTCAAAAATGGTTGTATATGTTCTTACAAGCTGCCAAATATGTAATTTAGTACTACTTTGTGTGTATGGTTTATGTCTACTAATTATATGAGTTAATACTATGTGTATGCCTTATTAATTGTCAAATGTTTTCTTATCATATACTAATTTGTATTCATCTCTTTTCTTCGTTGTAAAACACTATGAGAGTCTATTTGGACTCAAAATCTCCTTATTTGCATGCCAAGGGGCCATGGAGGCCCTAAACTCTCCCCTCGAGTCGATTCTTTGGTCAATTGAAGCGGAATGGAAGCCAATATACAAATTTGGAGGCTGATATATAGGTCTTGAAAGCAAAAAAAAAAAAGCAAGAAATCGAGTAGATACATGTTGTATACATATGTATACATCAGTATACATTGGAAAAATAGTATACTTTGATAAACAATAATTGTATATAGCGGATACATGGACGAAAATGGGCCAGGCCCAAAACAAAGTGCAGCAATCTTAAAAGATTGAATTACTTAGATTAGGACAGGTTGAAGAAAATTGGGTTTGCCGACTGTCGGTCCAACAATTTGAAATTTGGGCAAGGACCCAAGCTTATGACCTCCTTTCCCCTTTATTGTATTTGATTATTTCTTGTTAAAATAACTTTATTTATTTGGTTAATTTCATTAAATCTCCTAAAGATGAATCACTTTTGATTATGATAATTTATTTAAATGAACTTATTTAGTTAGCTTTCTTTACTTAGTCATTTTTTACAAAGATTATTATCTTTTCTTAAAATAATTTCAAGTGTTTTATATGTCTATTTCTTTTCAAAAGATTTCTTTTAAATATCTTAATTAATTTTCAAAGTTAGTCAAAACTCTTAGTCAAGTCATAGGTCAACCGTGAGTTAGCGGTCACTTCAAGTGCCTAACACCTTCTTGAAGTATAAATTTGAACCCCGAACCCCTTTGGTATTTTGTCAAATGATTTCTTTTGTTGAAGTCTTTTGAAAATTATAAGTTTTCTTAATTTCTTTCATAAATTAAGTGGCGACTCTTCTATAAATTTGGTTTTTCTTTTTAAGTTAAGTTAAATTGATTTTTTTATAAAAATAAGTTTTTATTTTTTTTCTTCGTAAAACATAGGGTATTAGAGTTTACCCAACATGAAGCTACAGATTTTACAAGTTGTATCTGCAATTGTGCTCTCATAGAACTTACGACAATAGGAAGTAAATTCACTTAGTGGAATGGGAGACTGGAAGAGGCGGGCATTTTTAAAGGATTGAACAGGGTATTAGTCAATCAGGATTTCATGAAAAAATTTTCCTCATCCAAAGCGCAATACCTTATCAGACGTTGGATCATGCACCATAACATATGATATATAACAATAATGAGAAGTGGCTAAGAGTATTATCATGGCAGAACAGATTTCTCACTTTTGGTGGTAAGTATATTTGTCATCAACATAAAATCCTCCTAAACCTGTGATTGAGCAAATACACCAAATATTTACAAAATTCTTTTGAGGTAACACAGGAAGTCTAAAATGGAATCATTGAGTAGCTTGGGAGGAAATGTGTTACCCTAAAAAAAAGGAGGAAATGGATTTAGATCACTGCATGATGTTTCTAGTGCTCTTTTGCAAAGTTATGGTGAAATTTTAGAACTCTGGCTACTTCACTTTGGAGTAAATACATGAAAAATAAATATGAAAAAAACTTCATCCTACAATGTCAGCAACTCAGGTGCATCTCATGTTTGGAGAAAAATGGTTGCAACAAGAGAAAAAGTAGAACATGATATATGGTGACAACTTAAGTTAGTAAATTAAAGCTTCTGGTTTGACAATTGAACAAAGCAAAGAGTTCTATATTTCACACAAAGGGAGATGACATGAGAAAACAAAATTGAAGTGGATGAATTCTTGATAAACGGAGAATGAAATGTTAATAAGCTCGTGGAATGTGTATCACCTTAAATGACTGTACATATTATTTATAATATCAAACAGAGCTCGAAGTGGAGGATATTGACAAGGCGTGGTGGATGGAAAATTCAAAAGGGATCTTCACTATGAAGTCAACATATCATATTTATGAGAAGTTGTGGAGCTGATTTGGAGTGGGTGAACTATTTGTGGATAAAAGGTCTTTCTTTTAAATTGCTTCCTATCTCTGGAGGGTTTGGAGGAAAAGAATTTTCACTAATTATAATCTTAAAAGAATGAAGATGCAAATAATCTCCAAATACTATTGTTGTGTAAAGGGAGAATTGGAGACCAGACACATTTATTTCTAATAACCCCATAGCCCAAAAGCTATTGAGGTAGTTTGCTTCATGTGCAGGGTTCGATATTGAAGGCTTGCATCTACAAATGATTATCAAATGGTGGGAACTAAATGAAAATACAAAGCTTTAACATATTTTAGTGATGATTCCTGCTATTATTATGTGAAAGCTATAGAAGAGGCGGAACACAAGAAGGCATAAAAAGGAAACTTCATATCATAAGATATACTATCAATGCGAATTGATTGTTCACCTTGTTATTAAGGTGAAGTTCCCCTAGATGACAAACATTCCACATCACTGGAAAGGTTTGTTTGACAAGCTTAAGGGATACAAACCTATTCTCCATTACTTGTTAGTAAGATGGAATCGTCCTAAAAAAGACTGGGTTAAGTGCAACAGAGATGGTGCCAGTAAAGGAAATCGAGGGTTAAGCTCTTATGATTTTTGTATAAGAGACATCAAGGTTGACTTGATATATGCAAAAGCACAAAATATTGGAATAACTATCAACATGGAGGCATAAATTATGGCAATCTAGAAGACTTTGAAATATTGTTTGAGTCATGACATTTCTAATATTAAGTTGGAGACTGATTCTTTAAATTTAAAACTTATTATTAGAGGGGAATGGAAAATTCCATGGGAGATGGTAGAGAAGATAGAGGAGATTATTGAGTTAATAGGGCAACTAAATGTACAAATATAACATAGTTTAGAGAAGCAAATCAACTAGCTGACTATATTGCTAACACAACTATCAATCAAAAAGGTCAAAACAGTTTCATAACTTCAGTCAACTAGCAAGCATGGAAAGAAAAATTCTAAACATAGATAAAAGTGGAGTTTCCACCATCAGAATTAAAATGAGGATGATAGTTAACAGACAAGGTCAAGCATGAAAGATAAACACATAAAAGCCGTAGAGTCTCACAACTATTACATACACAAAGCAGTTTGTGGCTATTAGAATTCAAAATAGTTGTGAGAGTACTAGTTAGCCTAGTCTATGCCACTAGAAAAAAATGGACACTAGAAAAAAGTGAGGGTTGTGGAATCGAATCTACAACATAAAACAATATGCATCTAAATAAGGATTAGAGAAAAAGAGGTCTGGGAGCATCTTTGTTATAGTCATTGTCGCTTAAGCTAAAAAACATAGTAGGGTCAATCATAGATAGAAGGGAGGAGCTATAATGGGAAGGAGGGATAAAACCATACTTGTACAAAATCTCGAAGATGAAATACAAGGTTCAAACCCTCTATCGAGCTATACCTGAGATAAGAAAACCTCCACCGAGATACACACCTAAAACGAAAAATGAGGAGAGAAAGGATAAAAAATATAAGTAAAGACATAAGGACAAAAAGTTTACTTATGCATGCTGAGCATGAGACAACACACTACTTGATGATCAGATAGTTGGACATCCACAACGCTAAGAGACGGAAACTCAAATTTGGAGTGAACACAAGAAACATCCTCAACGGCGGAGACAAGGAGAGGTGGAGACTGAAAAGGCTAAGGGGCGGATTAGGAAACCCTACAAAATAGGATTAGGATTAGTCTTTTATTCTATTTCCAGCCACTTTTGAGCCAAATGGATTTGTAATGCCTATTTTATGTCGGAATGTTTTTGAACAATTATTCTCAATAAGCGGACCTTGAGTCCAGAAGTTAACTTTTTTTAAAAACGATATAATCAATTTTCATTTTTTATTGCATTAAAAGTTCAGTAACTATAGAAAAATATAAGTTATTGCATATGTAGAAGTTATAACCATTTCTAATTTAAAACTGTAATTTAGGTTTACTGAATATGAAAAAATTAAAAAAATATTTGTTATCGTGAAAATCCACCAAATTCATGTGGAGGGTAACTTTCATTAGTTTGGTTCACATCCAATTTTGCTTTTTGGGGAACTTACAAATATACACAACTTAAGGTATCATAATCTCTAAAATTTCCTACCATTTAAATTAATTACAAAATCTTCTCTTTTTTCCTTTTCTCTCTCTTCACCTCTAGATACATCCTTCTCATTCTCCATACACCACGCTTAACTCCCCTAAAATCACGCCTACAATTTCCCAATGTATCAGTCCTTTCTTTTGATGCAACAATTTTGAATTACAACTGTGTTATTCTAGAACTTATCATCAGTTTCAAATTCTAAAAAAAGTAGAAGAATTTCTTCATCATCTATTGTGTTTTCAATATATCAGAATCTTGAATTAAAATAGTTTCAATTTAGTGATGTAATGTATCCGCGAGCAATAAAGATATTGTTCCTCGTGAGTTTGATTCAGATACGGTTGATTTCGTTGAATATATGTCCAAACACCGCAATGATCCTTTAATGATGAAGAAATTGCAGACTGCGAAATTATGAAAGGATGATAATTCTAATTTGAAATCACTGGTTGCAAAAGCTTCATAAAGGG
>NC_064290.1:43121208-43128965 GCF_019186545.1 Solanum stenotomum
GGGGGGGGAGTCGAGGGTGTTACTACACGACCTTCTCTGCCTAAGATTCAATTTTTAATGCATCTGCTTGATATTTATTTATTTACTTATGCATCGTGTTTATTTTCAACTATCAGATATATTACAACTTTGTTGTGTACAATGTATCGAGTACAAATCTTATTGTTGATACATAACCCCAATCATCTTAAACATAAATCAGTATTAATCATGTTCATAATTATGTATCTAATATATAAATATGAAAAAAGTCGAGGGTGTTAATACTACACTGCCTTCTCTACCCAATGTTCAAATTTCTAATGTATTTGGTTGACATTTGTGTATTTACTTATGTATCATATTTATGTTTTAACCACCAAGTACGTTACAACTTTGTTTTGTTCTATGTATAGTGTACAAATCTTATTGTTGATACATTACTCCAATTATTTCAAGCATAAATTAGTATTAATCATGTTCATAATTATGTATCTAATACATAAATATGAAATATTTAATTATATTTTAATAACTGATACATATGCCCACTATTATTTATCTGAAAAGGCTATGTATCTGAAAAGGAAATATTGTCTCCAACAACGATTTCATCGCTATTGAACGATTTGCTTGAACTATTTTAAAATTTTGAATTTGTTACGCATTATGAGGGATTGAATAGCCGTGATTTAAATGTGACTGAGTGAATTATGGGAGGATTAATTAATTTTCCGTTATTTTCCTTTTTCTTAAAAGCAACCTAATCTTAAGTAATGTATCATTTGCAATGTATTTGAGAACAATAAAAGATTTAAAAATTTCATGATTGCGAAAACTTCCAGAATAAGATGTAATTAGCCCCCAAATGCATGTGATTTTATGCACTTAATACATTTTTTAGTATTAGCATTTATTTCAAGAAATTAATGGATGATTATTTTGTTCCAAACATATGTTGAAATTCAACATTCAACCTCCTCATATGACTCATATTTTATTTAGGTAAGAGTTCACAATACTATTGGGGTTCATCTACTACAACGGAAATATATATTGGACCTTTTGCATCGATTTGGTTTGGCCTAAGTTAAGCATGTCAAAACTCCTTTTCACAATAAGTTTGAGTGACGTTCTGTGTATACCCAACTTCTTGATAATCATTTTGTGTATCACAAAATGGTTTGTAGTCTTCAGTATTTATCCTTCAAATGATCAGATATACAATATGTTATAAATATGGCTTCACTATTTTTGCATCAACCTCATCTTGTTCATTTACAAGTTATTAAGCGAATCTTCTGTTATCATAAAGGAACCGGTTTGCTCACATGGGTTGCAACTCTACAAAAATTCTTCCAACTTCTTAACTCTATTCTCACACTCTGACTGGGCAGAATGTACAACAACTCGTCGCTCTACTTCTATGTTTGCATTTTACTTGGGAGTAATTTGATATCTTGGTCTACAAAGAAATAACCAAATGTTGTACGCTCAAGCACAGAAGTTAATTATTGTGTTCTAGTTGTTTCAACTACCGATGCTATATGAGTACAATTTCTTCTACGTGACTTGGGTATTTATATATCTTCGCATTCCTATACTTGCAAAATGTGATAATATTGAAGCCATTCATCTTGCACATAATTCGGTCTTTCACTTCAGAACATATTGCTTTGGACTATCATTTTATTCGTGAGAAGATTACCCAAGGTGACTTTATTGTTTCTTATATTCCCACCTCACCACAACTTGCAAATATTTTTACTAAATGTGTCTCTGTTACAAAATTTAAGGCTTTTGAGTCAATCTTCATGTTCGTTCCTCCACTTCAAATTGAGAGAGGGTGACAAGGATATTATTGTAAATATATTCTAAAGAGTCATGTACTTATAATTGTCTTATAAATAGCATGTGTTCAAGCCTTTGCTATTCATGCCGACCTTTGTTATACTTGGCTATTATTTTCTCTAATCTCTCTGTAACTTAACACAACTTCAATGAATATGAATTAATTACTTAGTTTTTTTATATTGGTCAAATACATACTTTTATACCTAGTAAGTTTCAAGGGTAAAATAGAAAAAACAGCACCATTTATGCATTGATTTTATGAAATAACAAATATTAAGGAACATCTATTTTTAGTAAGGACGACATGTAAATAGGAACTAGGAACTGAGAAAATAGTACTAAATTATGAGTACAAAAGTCTTCCACTTTTATTACTCTTTGAATGAGAGGTTTGTAATTTTGTGCCACATGTACAAACACGATATTAAAAGTAAAAATCACATAAAATTCATGGTGTTAAGAGTTAATTATAGTATATCCCCATTCTTTCCCAAATTACAAAAGTCCCTTAAAATTATAAGATCTCAGATACATCAGGAAACCTGCGGATACATAGGTGACGGATTGTGAATAATACATTACTTAATGGGATGAATGTATATGAGAGGGGATAAGGATGTATCCAGGTGGGGCGGGGGGGATTTTTGTGTATCTGAAAGGGGATTTTTGTAAATTTTTAAAGGGTAGAAAATTTTAGAGATTATGGCAAAATAAGATATGTATTTATATAAGTTTTCATATTAAAATCCTATTGAGTCCTGAGATGTGGGATAAAGTAGGTCAGATAGTTGAATTATCACTTAAATAAGGGAAAAGACATAAAATCCCCCCTGAACTTGTCCGCACAACTTACTTTAACACTTTAACTATACAAGTGTTTCCCCCCCCCCCCCCCTAATTTAATTTGAATTGAATTTAATTACCCCTTAAAGTGTGACGTGGCAAAATTTGTATCACCAACTTTTCATAAGCGCGTGAGAAAGAAAAAGACACCAAAAAACTGACACATATCATCTTTTTATTGGATAATATACTTAATAACTTATTTTACTAATTTTAAAAAATTTCTTTTGAATTAACTTTTCTCTCTCTATATTTCTTTTTCTAGATCTTCTTCTTCATTTTTTTTTCCCATTTTTGTTCTTTTTCTGCATCTTCTTCTTCATTTTTTTTACTCTTCTCATAACTCTTTCTCTTTTTTATTCTTTCCATTTAGTTCAAGTAAACATTTACTTCCAAATATAACTTTTTCCACATTTCTTCTTCTTCTTTTCTTTTCTATTTTTAATCGTTTCTTTCTTTTCTTACAAAATTTTTGGTGTTTGATTCACCCACCATTTTTGACATCAAAGAAGATTATTAGATCTATCAGTTTAAAGTGTTATCAGAATGAAGTTGACTTCCATTAAAAAAAATCGAAGCTATTGTTGGCAAAAGATTAACTATGGAGATTTCGCCCAATTCATTAATAAATTTTCATTTTTATGCAAATAATTTTTTAAATTTTTGAGGAAGGTGGTATCGTATAACTAAATTGAAAATGCAATTGAAATTTGAATTATAGTTTGTATATTGAGTAGTAAATTCATTGATGGGTTTAATTTTTGGTTCAATATTTAAAAAAAAAAACAATTATTATGAAGATTTAAGCAATTAATTATGAATTTTGTTAATGTACACGTGGACGAATAAAAACCCGTGTGACTCAACAACACCCAGCCATCAACTGGGCTGGTGATGGGAGGGTTGAAAAAAATCACTTAAAAGATGTTAAAGGGGTATATAAACACCCGTGTAGTTATGATAATTTTGTTTAACTTCTTGCTAATTTGTTCAATAATTCATACATAATATGCTGTCTTCTTTAAACTCCTTTTTCATACTCCTATAGTCAGTACATTTTTGTTTGTTGCTAATATTGCCGAGTCCAACCTGAAAAATAGAAGTGACATTGCTTTGGTTTTATTTGCTCATTTGACCACAAAAAAAAAAATGTTTTTTGCACATCTCTTTATTTGCCTAGAATATAGTTTTATACCACCTAAAAATTGCAAAACAAGCCACTCTTTTTTTTTCTCTTATTCACCAAAAGTAGTTCTTCCTAAGCTCTCAAGTCTCTACATTTAGCAATAAAGAATCTTATATATCAATAATAGTGGAGTGGTTAACTGGTTATAAGTACTCCTTAATTCTTGACCAAAGATTTCGGGTTAGCGTCTCTCTAGATACAAATTCCTCTTTGTTAGGGAGTGTTTTATCCTAAGGACTTTCCGACGCGAATTCAGATTTAGTTGCACGTGAAAACAAGTATGCCAGATATGAAGCACTAAGGCAAATTTGAGATCTCTTGTCTTGTCCAATGAAAAGATTTGATGACAAATGTGTTGATAAATCACCTCATGAATAATCTTAGTTGGTAAAGGGATAATTCTCCAACATTATTTGAAAGAATGGCCTCCTCTCTTAATAGTACTACTTTGACCCATAGTCCAAAAAAAAATATTATGGAAATCATCTCATCCTTAATTAAGGATACAAGTAGGGAATATGTGAATCGATTATATATAAAAAAAAAATACTCAAGAAGTTGAAGAGTACATCAATATATTATTTACATATTAGTATAATAAAAAAATGTAACAACACTCTTATGCTAAACTATTAATATTCAAACTTTCAAATTGGTGTTTGCCTTTGGTGGTAACATAAAATACTAGTAGAAAAAAAGAGAGTTTAATTTGTGCATATTAAATAAAAATATTAAATTATTACTACTAAAGTTATATATGCTCAACTTACTTTAAAGGTATATTTGACTCTTTTTCATTTATTTTTCCATTATTTGGAGGGTACTTTACTTGTGTTGATTCCACAAAACCAACGATGCTAAAGTTTACTAAAACAATATGCTATGTTACCATCAATATTTGTGTTTGATGGTAATTAATAAATATTTTTTTTATCCTTAATTAGAAATTATAAATTTGAATTGTGAAAATGAAATTATCTTTGATAATAAGCGTTTAACCCTCAAGGTAGGATTTTTCACTGCGAACCAAATTATTGAATCCCAAAGCAAGTGGCCTATATGGAGTGAAATTTTTTACTAAGTAAGTAAATCAATTATTACTAAAATTTGAGAGGAGTGGTAACTATAAATATCCTCCCATCATTAATTAGACATTTTGAATTTGAACGATAAAAATAAGATTTTTTTTTGGTAGAAAGTGTTTAATCTTTAAGGTAGAACTTTTCGATGCGAATCAAATTAATCAAACCGCAAAACAAATATCAAATATAAAATGAAAAACTATAAAAAAAAAAAAAAAAAAGCTAAATTTTAAAAGTCAATTGTTTTTAAAAGACTTTCAATTAATTATATGATTGAAGAGTTGTACTGCTGTTGATACTTACGTTTGGTATTGTTTCCTCCATTTCAATTTATTTGTTTGATTTTAATACAAAATTAAAAAAAAAATAAAACTTTCCACTTATAATTTCAAATTAAAGATTTGTACTAATGCTCTTAAATTACGTGGTCTTACACATACAACAAGAAAAGTAGAATACAATAATTGTACAAAAAAAAAAAAGAGAAAAAATCATTTTTTTTAAGAGTTAAGTGTCAGAAAACACTTAACATATTCATTTTCATTTAATTTCACACTTAAACTATTTGAAAGGTATATATTACACCCTCTCTTTTAAAAATAAAAAATTACCACTTCAATTACCATGTGAAAAACTATTTCACTATAGTAAAAAAAGTGGCATCCATAACTAACATATATAACAATTCCGGCTGAAAATATAAATTGAAACACATAATTTTACTCTTTAAAAAGCAGTTGAAAGAAGCCATATGGATGAAGAAAAATAAAAACGTGTCAGCCAAAAAAGAACAAGCCACATGGATGAAAATTCAAGGCCCAGTCTAACGTTTAGATTAGATGTGCTTTTCAAACGTGTGTTTTTCACACTCCTAGTAATTTAGATATGAAACTCAAAAAATAAGAATTGATCAGATATGTTTTGACACTTACCTTTTTTTTCCAAAAAAAAAATAACACAATAAAATAAGATAAATAAATTAAAATGGAGGGAGTATCAATTTTATTGCATAATATTTATTTGAATAGTTAAGATAAACACAGGTGTACTTAAAGATTTGAACCAAACCAAATATGAATTGTCAAGGAAAATCATAATATATTATTTTTTAAAAAAGAGTTAGGAATTATTGATGAGTCATGGGTTTAAGTTTTCCTATTGACAAGTGACAACTACTCAATTGGAGTAGCAAAAAATCATTATAAAATAGCAAGGTTGATTTGATAGTTAGTGGAGCTGACAGTGGCGTAGCCAAAAAATTCATTAAGGGTATTCAAATATTTAATAGTAATTTTTTTAAAAAAAAATGACGATTTCAATTATCAAAACAAATAATCAAGTTGAGCAATACTTAATTAAATATAAGAATATTTTTAATAGAATTACAAGTGTATAATTCAAAACTAACATAAAGACAAAATAAACTACTATTGAAAGAATAATTTAAATATAGTATTGATCTACCGTTGATTCTTTATTTGATTGACTTAGAGAAGTTGAACTTTTTTTTCGTACTCTATTATAATAATTCCTCATGTCCATTGAAACTTGAAACTAAAATATTAAGTTAGTTATTTTTGTTATAAAACAAGAAAAAGAGAAGAAAAAATAGAGAGAGAATTATTAAGATTCTATTCTTAATAATATTGTGAAATAATTTGGGTAAATGAGTCTTCTAGAGAAAGAAAACAGTATTCCACAAGGAAAAAGTATTAAAATTTAAGAAAATCTTAAAGGTATTAAAACTTAAGGAAATAATTCAATTTTAATTGAAAAAAGTCCACAAGGAAAAAGTATTAAATTTAAGGAAATCTTATTCCACAAGGAAAATGTATTAAAATTTAAGGAAATAATTCAATTTTAATTGAAAAAAAAAAATAGTTAGTGGAGGTAAGATTCAAACTTGGGTCCCTGAAGCCAATCATAACACTGCTAACCACCAAACTACTGAACATTTACATTAAATTTACACTATTTATTTACTAATTAAATTCAAGAAGTCAAAATATAATTACAGAAAAATGAAACACGGTTCGCGACGGCTATTGCCAACTCAACTACGCCTTACGTTGTTATTTTAGGGTGTTCAAATTCTATATATACAAGTATACAGTCAAAACTTTACGTGTATATATAGTAAAAAAATTCGACGATAATGTGTAGTATTGTGTACGTAAATTTTATTATTAGCTTAAAAAATAAAGATATTATCTTCGATAGATCCAAAATTAGAATTTTAATATTTATTTACAACCTAAAAATCACTGAAAACTTGAATTTGTTAAAGAAAAAGATGAGAATGAGAAAGTTATATCAATTAGAAAAAGCAGCATAATTTTGAAGAGTAAACTATTAACTTCTAAAAATCCATTGGAAGTTTATTTAAAAGTAGGCAACAGAAAGCAAAACACTTCACGCCACTAGGATGTGCATATAAGTAATTGAAAAATATAAATATAAACTATTCTTCAGATGGTTCATCAACAAAACAAAAAGAAAGGAAGGGGAAAATATGATGAAAAGTGATCAACTACTCAGTACTCACAATCAAATAAAATAGGAAAGAAATCTTAAATCATAAATATAAAAAAAATTGCATTTTATATGTAATAAGAAGATTTTAATTTTTAAAAATGTATAGTTGATTCTTGAAGATTTTGATAGAACTAAACAAACAAGGCGTCATGCAAAAGCTAACAAAGCAAACATTGAACTGTAATAAATTAAATAACAAATAAAAATATATTAAACGTGGCATAATATTTTAATATGATTTGGTAAATTGACCCACATATAAGAATATCAATATAAAA